>NW_026970097.1:0-145000 GCF_028390025.1 Pseudophryne corroboree
CTCACCCATACTGCTCTGTCTCCAGAGTCCGGAATCTGACCGCTGTACCTCACCCATACTGCTCTGTCTCCAGAGTCCAGAATCTGACATCTGACCACTGTACCTCACCCATACTGCTCTGTCTCCAGAGTCTGGAATCTGACCACTTTACCTCACCCATACTGCTCTGTCTCCAGAGTCCGGAATCTGACCGCTGTACTCCACCCATACTGCTCTGTCTCCAGAGTCCGGAATCTGACCACTGTACCTCACCCATACTGCTCTGTCTCCAGAGTCCGGAATCTGACCGCTGTACCTCACCCATACTGCTCTGTCTCCAGAGTCCAGAATCTGACATCTGACCACTGTACCTCACCCATACTGCTCTGTCTCCAGAGTCCAGAATCTGACATCTGACCACTGTACCTCACCCATACTGCTCTGTTTCCAGAGTCCGGAATCTGACCACTTTACCTCACCCATACTGCTCTGTCTCCAGAGTCCGGAATCTGACCGCTGTACCTCACCCATACTGCTCTGTCTCCAGAGTCCGCAATCTGACCACTTTACCTCACCCATACTGCTCTGTCTCCAGAGTCCAGAATCTGACATCTGACCACTGTACCTCACCCATACTGCTCTGTCTCCAGAGTCCGGAATCTGACAGCTGTACCTTACCCATACTGCTCTGTCTCCAGAGTCCGGAATCTGACCGCTGTACCTCACCCATACTGCTCTGTCTCCAGAGTCCGGAACCTGACCGCTGTACCTCACCCATACTGCTCTGTCTCCAGAGTCCGGAATCTGACCACTCTCCAGAGTTCGGAATCTGACCGCTGTACCTCACCCATACTGCTCTGTCTCCATAGTCCGGAATCTGACCGCTGTACATCACCCATACTGCTCTGTCTCCAGAGTCCGGAATCTGACCGCTGTACATCACCCATACTGCTCTGTCTCCAGAGTCCGGAATCTGACCCGCTGTACCTCACCCATACTGCTCTGTCTCCAGAGTCCGGAATCTGACCGCTGTACCTCACCCATACTGCTTTGTCTCCAGAGTCCGGAATCTGATCACTGTACCTCATCCATACTGCTCTGTCTCCAGAGTCCGTAATCTGACCGCTGTACCTTACCCATACTGCTCTGTCTCCAGAGTCCGGAATCTGACCACTGTACCTCACCCATACTGCTCTGTCTCCAGAGTCCGGAATCTGACCGCTGTACCTCACCCATACTGCTCTGTCTCCAGAGTCCGGAATCTGACCGCTGTACCTCACCCATACTGCTCTGTCTCCAGAGTCCGGAACCTGACCGCTGTACCTCACCCATACTGCTCTGTCTCCAGAGTCCGGAATCTGACCGCTGTACCTCACCCATACTGCTCTGTCTCCAGAGTCCGGAACCTGACCGCTATACCTCACCCATACTGCTCTGTCTCCAGAGTCCGGAATCTGACCGCTGTACCTCACCCATACTGCTCTGTCTCCAGAGTCCGGAACCTGACCGCTGTACCTCACCCATACTGCTCTGTCTCCAGAGTCCAGAATCTGACATCTGACCACTGTACCTCACCCATACTGCTCTGTCTCCAGAGTCTGGAATCTGACCACTTTACCTCACCCATACTGCTCTGTCTCCAGAGTCCGGAATCTGACCGCTGTACTCCACCCATACTGCTCTGTCTCCAGAGTCCGGAATCTGACCACTGTACCTCACCCATACTGCTCTGTCTCCAGAGTCCGGAATCTGACCGCTGTACCTCACCCATACTGCTCTGTCTCCAGAGTCCAGAATCTGACATCTGACCACTGTACCTCACCCATACTGCTCTGTCTCCAGAGTCCAGAATCTGACATCTGACCACTGTACCTCACCCATACTGCTCTGTTTCCAGAGTCCGGTATCTGACCACTTTACCTCACCCATACTGCTCTGTCTCCAGAGTCCGGAATCTGACCGCTGTACCTCACCCATACTGCTCTGTCTCCAGAGTCCGCAATCTGACCACTTTACCTCACCCATACTGCTCTGTCTCCAGAGTCCAGAATCTGACATCTGACCACTGTACCTCACCCATACTGCTCTGTCTCCAGAGTCCGGAATCTGACAGCTGTACCTTACCCATACTGCTCTGTCTCCAGAGTCCGGATTCTGACCGCTGTACCTCACCCATACTGCTCTGTCTCCAGAGTCCGGAACCTGACCGCTGTACCTCACCCATACTGCTCTGTCTCCAGAGTCCGGAATCTGACCACTCTCCAGAGTTCGGAATCTGACCGCTGTACCTCACCCATACTGCTCTGTCTCCATAGTCCGGAATCTGACCGCTGTACATCACCCATACTGCTCTGTCTCCAGAGTCCGGAATCTGACCGCTGTACATCACCCATACTGCTCTGTCTCCAGAGTCCGGAATCTGACCCGCTGTACCTCACCCATACTGCTCTGTCTCCAGAGTCCGGAATCTGACCGCTGTACCTCACCCATACTGCTTTGTCTCCAGAGTCCGGAATCTGATCACTGTACCTCATCCATACTGCTCTGTCTCCAGAGTCCGTAATCTGACCGCTGTACCTTACCCATACTGCTCTGTCTCCAGAGTCCGGAATCTGACCACTGTACCTCACCCATACTGCTCTGTCTCCAGAGTCCGGAATCTGACCGCTGTACCTCACCCATACTGCTCTGTCTCCAGAGTCCGGAATCTGACCGCTGTACCTCACCCATACTGCTCTGTCTCCAGAGTCCGGAACCTGACCGCTGTACCTCACCCATACTGCTCTGTCTCCAGAGTCCGGAATCTGACCGCTGTACCTCACCCATACTGCTCTGTCTCCAGAGTCCGGAACCTGACCGCTATACCTCACCCATACTGCTCTGTCTCCAGAGTCCGGAATCTGACCGCTGTACCTCACCCATACTGCTCTGTCTCCAGAGTCCGGAACCTGACCGCTGTACCTCACCCATACTGCTCTGTCTCCAGAGTCCGGAATCTGACCGCTGTACCTCACCCATACTGCTCTGTCTCCAGAGTCCAGAATCTGACATCTGACCACTGTACCTCACCCATACTGCTCTGTCTCCAGAGTCCGGAATCTGACCACTTTACCTCACCCATACTGCTCTGTCTCCAGAGTCCGGAATCTGACCGCTGTACCTCACCCATACTGCTCTGTCTCCAGAGTCCGGAATCTGACCACTGTACCTCATCCATACTGCTCTGTCTCCAGAGTCCGGAACCTGACCGCTGTACCTCACCCATACTGCTCTGTCTCCAGAGTCCGGAATCTGACCGCTGTACCTCACCCATACTGCTCTGTCTCCAGAGTCCAGAATCTGACATCTGACCACTTTACCTCACCCATACTGCTCTGTCTCCAGAGTCCGGAATCTGACCGCTGTACTCCACCCATACTGCTCTGTCTCCAGAGTCCGGAATCTGACATCTGACCACTGTACCTCACCCATACTGCTCTGTCTCCAGAGTCCGGAATCTGACCGCTGTACCTCACCCATACTGCTCTGTCTCCAGAGTCCAGAATCTGACATCTGACCACTGTACCTCACCCATACTGCTCTGTCTCCAGAGTCCAGAATCTGACATCTGACCACTGTACCTCACCCATACTGCTCTGTTTCCAGAGTCCGGAATCTGACCACTTTACCTCACCCATACTGCTCTGTCTCCAGAGTCCGGAATCTGACCGCTGTACCTCACCCATACTGCTCTGTCTCCAAAGTCCGCAATCTGACCACTTTACCTCACCCATACTGCTCTGTCTCCAGAGTCCAGAATCTGACATCTGACCACTGTACCTCACCCATACTGCTCTGTCTCCAGAGTCCGGAATCTGACCGCTGTACCTTACCCATACTGCTCTGTCTCCAGAGTCCGGAATCTGACCGCTGTACCTCACCCATACTGCTCTGTCTCCAGAGTCCGGAACATGACCACTGTACCTCACCCATACTGCTCTGTCTCCAGAGTCCGGAACCTGACCGCTATACCTCACCCATACTGCTCTGTCTCCAGAGTCCGGAATCTGACCGCTGTACCTCACCCATACTGCTCTGTCTCCAGAGTCCGGAACCTGACCGCTGTACCTCACCCATACTGCACTGTCTCCAGAGTCCGGAATCTGACCGCTGTACCTCACCCATACTGCTCTGTCTCCAGAGTCCAGAATCTGACATCTGACCACTGTACCTCACCCATACTGTTCTGTCTCCAGAGTCCGGAATCTGACCACTTTACCTCACCCATACTGCTCTGACTCCAGAGTCCGGAATCTGACCGCTGTACCTCACCCATACTGCTCTGTCTCCAGAGTCCGGAATCTGACCACTTTACCTCACCCATACTGCTCTGTCTCCAGAGTCCGGAATCTGACCGCTGTACTCCACCCATACTGCTCTGTCTCCAGAGTCCGGAATCTGACATCTGACCACTGTACCTCACCCATACTGCTCTGTCTCCAGAGTCCGGAATCTGACCGCTGTACCTCACCCATACTGCTCTGTCTCCAGAGTCCAGAATCTGACATCTGACCACTGTACCTCACCCATACTGCTCTGTCTCCAGAGTCCGGAACCTGACCGCTATACCTCACCCATACTGCTCTGTCTCCAGAGTCCGGAATCTGACCGCTGTACCTCACCCATACTGCTCTGTCTCCAGAGTCCGGAACCTGACCGCTGTACCTCACCCATACTGCTCTGTCTCCAGAGTCCAGAATCTGACATCTGACCACTGTACCTCACCCATACTGCTCTGTCTCCAGAGTCCGGAATCTGACCACTTTACCTCACCCATACTGCTCTGTCTCCAGAGTCCGGAATCTGACCGCTGTACCTCACCCATACTGCTCTGTCTCCAGAGTCTGGAATCTGACCGCTGTACTTCACCCATACTGCTCTGACTCCAGAGTCCGGAATCTGACATCTGACCACTGTACCTCACCCATACTGCTCTGTCTCCAGAGTCCGGAATCTGACCGCTGTACCTCACCCATACTGCTCTGTCTCCAGAGTCCGGAATCTGACCACTGTACCTCACCCATACTGCTCTGTCTCCAGAGTCCGGAACCTGACCGCTGTACCTCACCCATACTGCTCTGTCTCTAGAGTCCGGAATCTGACCACTTTACCTCACCCATACTGCTCTGTCTCCAGAGTCCGGAATCTGACCGCTGTACTCCACCCATACTGCTCTGTCTCCAGAGTCCGGAATCTGACATCTGACCACTGTACCTCACCCATACTGCTCTGTCTCCAGAGTCCGGAATCTGACCGCTGTACCTCACCCATACTGCTCTGTCTCCAGAGTCCAGAATCTGACATCTGACCACTGTACCTCACCCATACTGCTCTGTCTCCAGAGTCTAGAATCTGACATCTGACCACTGTACCTCACCCATACTGCTCTGTCTCCAGAGTCCGGTATCTGACCACTTTACCTCACCCATACTGCTCTGTCTCCAGAGTCCGGAATCTGACCGCTGTACCTCACCCATACTGCTCTGTCTCCAGAGTCCGCAATCTGACCACTTTACCTCACCCATACTGCTCTGTCTCCAAAGTCCAGAATCTGACATCTGACCACTGTACCTCACCCATACTGCTCGGTCTCCAGAGTCCGGAATCTGACCGCTGTACCTTACCCATACTGCTCTGTCTCCAGAGTCCGGAATCTGATCGCTGTACCTCAACCATACTGCTCTGTCTCCAGAGTCCGCAATCTGACCACTTTACCTCACCCATACTGCTCTGTCTCCAAAGTCCAGAATCTGACATCTGACCACTGTACCTCACCCATACTGCTCTGTCTCCAGAGTCCGGAATCTGACCGCTGTACCTCACCCATACTGCTCTGTCTCCAGAGTCCGGAATCTGACCGCTGTACCTCACCCATACTGCTCTGTCTCCAGAGTCCGGAACCTGACCGCTGTACCTCACCCATACTGCTCTGTCTCCAGAGTCCGGAATCTGACCGCTGTACCTCACCCATACTGCTCTGTCTCCAGAGTCCGGAACCTGACCGCTGTACCTCACCCATACTGCTCTGTCTCCAGAGTCCGGAATCTGACCGCTGTACCTCACCCATACTGCTCTGTCTCCAGAGTCCAGAATCTGACATCTGACCACTGTACCTCACCCATACTGCTCTGTCTCCAGAGTCCGGAATCTGACCACTTTACCTCACCCATACTACTCTGTCTCCAGAGTCCGGAATCTGACCCGCTGTACCTCACCCATACTGCTCTGTCTCCAGAGTCCGGAATCTGACCGCTGTACCTCACCCATACTGCTTTGTCTCCAGAGTTCGGAATCTGACCACTGTACCTCACCCATACTGCTTTGTCTCCAGAGTTCGGAATCTGACCACTGTACCTCATCCATACTGCTCTGTCTCCAGAGTCCGTAATCTGACCGCTGTACCTCACCCATACTGCTCTGTCTCCAGAGTCCGGAATCTGACCGCTGTACCTCACCCATACTGCTCTGTCTCCAGAGCCCGGAATCTGACCGCTGTACCTCACCCATACTGCTCTGTCTCCAGAGTCCAGAATCTGACATCTGACCACTGTACCTCACCCATACTGCTCTGTCTCCAGAGTCCGGAATCTGACCACTTTACTTCACCCATACTGCTCTGTCTCCAGAGTCCGGAATCTGACCGCTGTACCTCACCCATACTGCTCTGTCTCCAGAGTCCGGAATCTGACCGCTGTACTTCACCCATACTACTCTGACTCCAGAGTCCGGAATCTGACATCTGACCACTGTACCTCACCCATACTGCTCTGTCTCCAGAGTCCGGAATCTGACCGCTGTACCTCACCCATACTGCTCTGTCTCCAGAGTCCGGAATCTGACCGCTGTACCTCACCCATACTGCTCTGTCTCCAGAGTCCGGAACCTGACCGCTGTACCTCACCCATACTGCTCTGTCTCCAGAGTCCGGAATCTGACCGCTGTACCTCACCCATACTGCTCTGTCTCCAGAGTCCGGAACCTGACCGCTGTACCTCACCCATACTGCTCTGTCTCCAGAGTCCGGAACCTGACCGCTATACCTCACCCATACTGCTCTGTCTCCAGAGTCCGGAATCTGACCGCTGTACCTCACCCATACTGCTCTGTCTCCAGAGTCCGGAACCTGACCGCTGTACCTCACCCATACTGCACTGTCTCCAGAGTCCGGAATCTGACCGCTGTACCTCACCCATACTGCTCTGTCTCCAGAGTCCAGAATCTGACATCTGACCACTGTACCTCACCCATACTGTTCTGTCTCCAGAGTCCGGAATCTGACCACTTTACCTCACCCATACTGCTCTGTCTCCAGAGTCCGGAATCTGACCGCTGTACCTCACCCATACTGCTCTGTCTCCAGAGTCCGGAATCTGACCACTTTACCTCACCCATACTGCTCTGTCTCCAGAGTCCGGAATCTGACCGCTGTACTCCACCCATACTGCTCTGTCTCCAGAGTCCGGAATCTGACATCTGACCACTGTACCTCACCCATACTGCTCTGTCTCCAGAGTCCGGAATCTGACCGCTGTACCTCACCCATACTGCTCTGTCTCCAGAGTCCAGAATCTGACATCTGACCACTGTACCTCACCCATACTGCTCTGTCTCCAGAGTCCGGAACCTGACCGCTATACCTCACCCATACTGCTCTGTCTCCAGAGTCCGGAATCTGACCGCTGTACCTCACCCATACTGCTCTGTCTCCAGAGTCCGGAACCTGACCGCTGTACCTCACCCATACTGCTCTGTCTCCAGAGTCCGGAATCTGACCGCTGTACCTCACCCATACTGCTCTGTCTCCAGAGTCCAGAATCTGACATCTGACCACTGTACCTCACCCATACTGCTCTGTCTCCAGAGTCCGGAATCTGACCACTTTACCTCACCCATACTGCTCTGTCTCCAGAGTCCGGAATCTGACCGCTGTACCTCACCCATACTGCTCTGTCTCCAGAGTCCGGAATCTGACCGCTGTACTTCACCCATACTGCTCTGACTCCAGAGTCCGGAATCTGACATCTGACCACTGTACCTCACCCATACTGCTCTGTCTCCAGAGTCCGGAATCTGACCGCTGTACCTCACCCATACTGCTCTGTCTCCAGAGTCCGGAATCTGACCACTGTACCTCACCCATACTGCTCTGTCTCCAGAGTCCGGAATCTGACCGCTGTACCTCACCCATACTGCTCTGTCTCCAGAGTCCGGAATCTGACCGCTGTACCTCACCCATACTGCTCTGTCTCCAGAGTCCGGAACCTGACCGCTGTACCTCACCCATACTGCTCTGTCTCCAGAGTCCGGAACCTGACCGCTATACCTCACCCATACTGCTCTGTCTCCAGAGTCCGGAATCTGACCGCTGTACCTCACCCATACTGCTCTGTCTCCAGAGTCCGGAACCTGACCGCTGTACCTCACCCATACTGCACTGTCTCCAGAGTCCGGAATCTGACCGCTGTACCTCACCCATACTGCTCTGTCTCCAGAGTCCAGAATCTGACATCTGACCACTGTACCTCACCCATACTGTTCTGTCTCCAGAGTCCGGAATCTGACCACTTTACCTCACCCATACTGCTCTGTCTCCAGAGTCCGGAATCTGACCGCTGTACCTCACCCATACTGCTCTGTCTCCAGAGTCCGGAATCTGACCACTTTACCTCACCCATACTGCTCTGTCTCCAGAGTCCGGAATCTGACCGCTGTACTCCACCCATACTGCTCTGTCTCCAGAGTCCGGAATCTGACATCTGACCACTGTACCTCACCCATACTGCTCTGTCTCCAGAGTCCGGAATCTGACCGCTGTACCTCACCCATACTGCTCTGTCTCCAGAGTCCAGAATCTGACATCTGACCACTGTACCTCACCCATACTGCTCTGTCTCCAGAGTCCGGAACCTGACCGCTATACCTCACCCATACTGCTCTGTCTCCAGAGTCCGGAATCTGACCGCTGTACCTCACCCATACTGCTCTGTCTCCAGAGTCCGGAACCTGACCGCTGTACCTCACCCATACTGCTCTGTCTCCAGAGTCCGGAATCTGACCGCTGTACCTCACCCATACTGCTCTGTCTCCAGAGTCCAGAATCTGACATCTGACCACTGTACCTCACCCATACTGCTCTGTCTCCAGAGTCCGGAATCTGACCACTTTACCTCACCCATACTGCTCTGTCTCCAGAGTCCGGAATCTGACCGCTGTACCTCACCCATACTGCTCTGTCTCCAGAGTCCGGAATCTGACCGCTGTACTTCACCCATACTGCTCTGACTCCAGAGTCCGGAATCTGACATCTGACCACTGTACCTCACCCATACTGCTCTGTCTCCAGAGTCCGGAATCTGACCGCTGTACCTCACCCATACTGCTCTGTCTCCAGAGTCCGGAATCTGACCACTGTACCTCACCCATACTGCTCTGTCTCCAGAGTCCGGAACCTGACCGCTGTACCTCACCCATACTGCTCTGTCTCTAGAGTCCGGAATCTGACCACTTTACCTCACCCATACTGCTCTGTCTCCAGAGTCCGGAATCTGACCGCTGTACCTCACCCATACTGCTCTGTCTCCAGAGTCCAGAATCTGACATCTGACCACTGTACCTCACCCATACTGCTCTGTCTCCAGAGTCTAGAATCTGACATCTGACCACTGTACCTCACCCATACTGCTCTGTCTCCAGAGTCCGGTATCTGACCACTTTACCTCACCCATACTGCTCTGTCTCCAGAGTCCGGAATCTGACATCTGACCACTGTACCTCACCCATACTGCTCTGTCTCCAGAGTCCGCAATCTGACCACTTTACCTCACCCACACTGCTCTGTCTCCAAAGTCCAGAATCTGACATCTGACCACTGTACCTCACCCATACTGCTCTGTCTCCAGAGTCCGGAATCTGACCGCTGTACCTCACCCATACTGCTCTGTCTCCAGAGTCCGGAATCTGACCGCTGTACCTCACCCATACTGCTCTGTCTCCAGAGTCCGGAACCTGACCGCTGTACCTCACCCATACTGCTCTGTCTCCAGAGTCCTGAATCTGACCGCTGTACCTCACCCATACTGCTCTGTCTCCAGAGTCCGGAACCTGACCGCTGTACCTCACCCATACTGCTCTGTCTCCAGAGTCCGGAATCTGACCGCTGTACCTCACCCATACTGCTCTGTCTCCAGAGTCCAGAATCTGACATCTGACCACTGTACCTCACCCATACTGCTCTGTCTCCAGAGTCCGGAATCTGACCACTCTCCAGAGTTCGGAATCTGACCGCTGTACCTCACCCATACTGCTCTGTCTCCAGAGTCCGGAATCTGACCGCTGTACATCACCCATACTGCTCTGTCTCCAGAGTCCGGAACCTGACCGCTGTACCTCACCCATACTGCTCTGTCTCCAGAGTCCGGAACATGACCACTGTACCTCACCCATACTGCTCTGTCTCCAGAGTCCGGAATCTGACCACTCTCCAGAGTTCGGAATCTGACCGCTGTACCTCACCCATACTGCTCTGTCTCCAGAGTCCGGAATCTGACCGCTGTACCTTACCCATACTACTCTGTCTCCAGAGTCCGGAATCTGACCCGCTGTACCTCACCCATACTGCTCTGTCTCCAGAGTCCGGAATCTGACCGCTGTACCTCACCCATACTGCTCTGTCTCCAGAGTCCGGAATCTGACCGCTGTACCTTACCCATACTACTCTGTCTCCAGAGTCCGGAATCTGACCGCTGTACCTCACCCATACTGCTTTGTCTCCAGAGTCCGGAATCTGACCACTGTACCTCATCCATACTGCTGTCTCCAGAGTCCGTAATCTGACCGCTGTACCTCACCCATACTGCTCTGTCTCCAGAGTCCGGAATCTGACCGCTGTACCTCACCCATACTGCTCTGTCTCCAGAGTCCGGAATCTGACCGCTGTACCTCACCCATACTGCTCTGTCTCCAGAGTCCAGAATCTGACATCTGACCACTGTACCTCACCCATACTGCTCTGTCTCCAGAGTCCGGAATCTGACCACTTTACCTCACCCATACTGCTCTGTCTCCAGAGTCCGGAATCTGACCGCTGTACCTCACCCATACTGCTCTGTCTCCAGAGTCCGGAATCTGACCGCTGTACTTCACCCATACTGCTCTGTCTCCAGAGTCCGCAATCTGACCACTTTACCTCACCCATACTGCTCTGTCTCCAGAGTCCAGAATCTGACATCTGACCACTGTACCTCACCCATACTGCTCTGTCTCCAGAGTCCGGAATCTGACCGCTGTACCTCACCCATACTGCTTTGTCTCCAGAGTTCGGAATCTGACCACTGTACCTCACCCATACTGCTTTGTCTCCAGAGTTCGGAATCTGACCACTGTACCTCATCCATACTGCTCTGTCTCCAGAGTCCGTAATCTGACCGCTGTACCTCACCCATACTGCTCTGTCTCCAGAGTCCGGAATCTGACCGCTGTACCTCACCCATACTGCTCTGTCTCCAGAGCCCGGAATCTGACCGCTGTACCTCACCCATACTGCTCTGTCTCCAGAGTCCAGAATCTGACATCTGACCACTGTACCTCACCCATACTGCTCTGTCTCCAGAGTCCGGAATCTGACCACTTTACCTCACCCATACTGCTCTGTCTCCAGAGTCCGGAATCTGACCGCTGTACCTCACCCATACTGCTCTGTCTCCAGAGTCCGGAATCTGACCGCTGTACTTCACCCATACTACTCTGACTCCAGAGTCCGGAATCTGACATCTGACCACTGTACCTCACCCATACTGCTCTGTCTCCAGAGTCCGGAATCTGACCGCTGTACCTCACCCATACTGCTCTGTCTCCAGAGTCCGGAATCTGACCGCTGTACCTCACCCATACTGCTCTGTCTCCAGAGTCCGGAACCTGACCGCTGTACCTCACCCATACTGCTCTGTCTCCAGAGTCCGGAATCTGACCGCTGTACCTCACCCATACTGCTCTGTCTCCAGAGTCCGGAACCTGACCGCTGTACCTCACCCATACTGCTCTGTCTCCAGAGTCCGGAACCTGACCGCTATACCTCACCCATACTGCTCTGTCTCCAGAGTCCGGAATCTGACCGCTGTACCTCACCCATACTGCTCTGTCTCCAGAGTCCGGAACCTGACCGCTGTACCTCACCCATACTGCACTGTCTCCAGAGTCCGGAATCTGACCGCTGTACCTCACCCATACTGCTCTGTCTCCAGAGTCCAGAATCTGACATCTGACCACTGTACCTCACCCATACTGTTCTGTCTCCAGAGTCCGGAATCTGACCACTTTACCTCACCCATACTGCTCTGTCTCCAGAGTCCGGAATCTGACCGCTGTACCTCACCCATACTGCTCTGTCTCCAGAGTCCGGAATCTGACCACTTTACCTCACCCATACTGCTCTGTCTCCAGAGTCCGGAATCTGACCGCTGTACTCCACCCATACTGCTCTGTCTCCAGAGTCCGGAATCTGACATCTGACCACTGTACCTCACCCATACTGCTCTGTCTCCAGAGTCCGGAATCTGACCGCTGTACCTCACCCATACTGCTCTGTCTCCAGAGTCCAGAATCTGACATCTGACCACTGTACCTCACCCATACTGCTCTGTCTCCAGAGTCCGGAACCTGACCGCTATACCTCACCCATACTGCTCTGTCTCCAGAGTCCGGAATCTGACCGCTGTACCTCACCCATACTGCTCTGTCTCCAGAGTCCGGAACCTGACCGCTGTACCTCACCCATACTGCTCTGTCTCCAGAGTCCGGAATCTGACCGCTGTACCTCACCCATACTGCTCTGTCTCCAGAGTCCAGAATCTGACATCTGACCACTGTACCTCACCCATACTGCTCTGTCTCCAGAGTCCGGAATCTGACCACTTTACCTCACCCATACTGCTCTGTCTCCAGAGTCCGGAATCTGACCGCTGTACCTCACCCATACTGCTCTGTCTCCAGAGTCCGGAATCTGACCGCTGTACTTCACCCATACTGCTCTGACTCCAGAGTCCGGAATCTGACATCTGACCACTGTACCTCACCCATACTGCTCTGTCTCCAGAGTCCGGAATCTGACCGCTGTACCTCACCCATACTGCTCTGTCTCCAGAGTCCGGAATCTGACCACTGTACCTCACCCATACTGCTCTGTCTCCAGAGTCCGGAATCTGACCGCTGTACCTCACCCATACTGCTCTGTCTCCAGAGTCCGGAATCTGACCGCTGTACCTCACCCATACTGCTCTGTCTCCAGAGTCCGGAACCTGACCGCTGTACCTCACCCATACTGCTCTGTCTCCAGAGTCCGGAACCTGACCGCTATACCTCACCCATACTGCTCTGTCTCCAGAGTCCGGAATCTGACCGCTGTACCTCACCCATACTGCTCTGTCTCCAGAGTCCGGAACCTGACCGCTGTACCTCACCCATACTGCACTGTCTCCAGAGTCCGGAATCTGACCGCTGTACCTCACCCATACTGCTCTGTCTCCAGAGTCCAGAATCTGACATCTGACCACTGTACCTCACCCATACTGTTCTGTCTCCAGAGTCCGGAATCTGACCACTTTACCTCACCCATACTGCTCTGTCTCCAGAGTCCGGAATCTGACCGCTGTACCTCACCCATACTGCTCTGTCTCCAGAGTCCGGAATCTGACCACTTTACCTCACCCATACTGCTCTGTCTCCAGAGTCCGGAATCTGACCGCTGTACTCCACCCATACTGCTCTGTCTCCAGAGTCCGGAATCTGACATCTGACCACTGTACCTCACCCATACTGCTCTGTCTCCAGAGTCCGGAATCTGACCGCTGTACCTCACCCATACTGCTCTGTCTCCAGAGTCCAGAATCTGACATCTGACCACTGTACCTCACCCATACTGCTCTGTCTCCAGAGTTCGGAATCTGACCGCTGTACCTCACCCATACTGCTCTGTCTCCAGAGTCCGGAATCTGACCGCTGTACATCACCCATACTGCTCTGTCTCCAGAGTCCGGAACCTGACCGCTGTACCTCACCCATACTGCTCTGTCTCCAGAGTCCGGAACATGACCACTGTACCTCACCCATACTGCTCTGTCTCCAGAGTCCGGAATCTGACCACTCTCCAGAGTTCGGAATCTGACCGCTGTACCTCACCCATACTGCTCTGTCTCCAGAGTCCGGAATCTGACCGCTGTACCTTACCCATACTACTCTGTCTCCAGAGTCCGGAATCTGACCCGCTGTACCTCACCCATACTGCTCTGTCTCCAGAGTCCGGAATCTGACCGCTGTACCTCACCCATACTGCTCTGTCTCCAGAGTCCGGAATCTGACCGCTGTACCTTACCCATACTACTCTGTCTCCAGAGTCCGGAATCTGACCGCTGTACCTCACCCATACTGCTTTGTCTCCAGAGTCCGGAATCTGACCACTGTACCTCATCCATACTGCTGTCTCCAGAGTCCGTAATCTGACCGCTGTACCTCACCCATACTGCTCTGTCTCCAGAGTCCGGAATCTGACCGCTGTACCTCACCCATACTGCTCTGTCTCCAGAGTCCGGAATCTGACCGCTGTACCTCACCCATACTGCTCTGTCTCCAGAGTCCAGAATCTGACATCTGACCACTGTACCTCACCCATACTGCTCTGTCTCCAGAGTCCGGAATCTGACCACTTTACCTCACCCATACTGCTCTGTCTCCAGAGTCCGGAATCTGACCGCTGTACCTCACCCATACTGCTCTGTCTCCAGAGTCCGGAATCTGACCGCTGTACTTCACCCATACTGCTCTGTCTCCAGAGTCCGCAATCTGACCACTTTACCTCACCCATACTGCTCTGTCTCCAGAGTCCAGAATCTGACATCTGACCACTGTACCTCACCCATACTGCTCTGTCTCCAGAGTCCGGAATCTGACCGCTGTACCTCACCCATACTGCTTTGTCTCCAGAGTTCGGAATCTGACCACTGTACCTCACCCATACTGCTTTGTCTCCAGAGTTCGGAATCTGACCACTGTACCTCATCCATACTGCTCTGTCTCCAGAGTCCGTAATCTGACCGCTGTACCTCACCCATACTGCTCTGTCTCCAGAGTCCGGAATCTGACCGCTGTACCTCACCCATACTGCTCTGTCTCCAGAGCCCGGAATCTGACCGCTGTACCTCACCCATACTGCTCTGTCTCCAGAGTCCAGAATCTGACATCTGACCACTGTACCTCACCCATACTGCTCTGTCTCCAGAGTCCGGAATCTGACCACTTTACCTCACCCATACTGCTCTGTCTCCAGAGTCCGGAATCTGACCGCTGTACCTCACCCATACTGCTCTGTCTCCAGAGTCCGGAATCTGACCGCTGTACTTCACCCATACTACTCTGACTCCAGAGTCCGGAATCTGACATCTGACCACTGTACCTCACCCATACTGCTCTGTCTCCAGAGTCCGGAATCTGACCGCTGTACCTCACCCATACTGCTCTGTCTCCAGAGTCCGGAATCTGACCGCTGTACCTCACCCATACTGCTCTGTCTCCAGAGCCCGGAATCTGACCGCTGTACCTCACCCATACTGCTCTGTCTCCAGAGTCCAGAATCTGACATCTGACCACTGTACCTCACCCATACTGCTCTGTCTCCAGAGTCCGGAATCTGACCACTTTACCTCACCCATACTGCTCTGTCTCCAGAGTCCGGAATCTGACCGCTGTACCTCACCCATACTGCTCTGTCTCCAGAGTCCGGAATCTGACCACTTTACCTCACCCATACTGCTCTGTCTCCAGAGTCCGGAATCTGACCGCTGTACTCCACCCATACTGCTCTGTCTCCAGAGTCCGGAATCTGACATCTGACCACTGTACCTCACCCATACTGCTCTGTCTCCAGAGTCCGGAATCTGACCGCTGTACCTCACCCATACTGCTCTGTCTCCAGAGTCCAGAATCTGACATCTGACCACTGTACCTCACCCATACTGCTCTGTCTCCAGAGTCCGGAACCTGACCGCTATACCTCACCCATACTGCTCTGTCTCCAGAGTCCGGAATCTGACCGCTGTACCTCACCCATACTGCTCTGTCTCCAGAGTCCGGAACCTGACCGCTGTACCTCACCCATACTGCTCTGTCTCCAGAGTCCGGAATCTGACCGCTGTACCTCACCCATACTGCTCTGTCTCCAGAGTCCAGAATCTGACATCTGACCACTGTACCTCACCCATACTGCTCTGTCTCCAGAGTCCGGAATCTGACCACTTTACCTCACCCATACTGCTCTGTCTCCAGAGTCCGGAATCTGACCGCTGTACCTCACCCATACTGCTCTGTCTCCAGAGTCCGGAATCTGACCGCTGTACTTCACCCATACTGCTCTGACTCCAGAGTCCGGAATCTGACATCTGACCACTGTACCTCACCCATACTGCTCTGTCTCCAGAGTCCGGAATCTGACCGCTGTACCTCACCCATACTGCTCTGTCTCCAGAGTCCGGAATCTGACCACTGTACCTCACCCATACTGCTCTGTCTCCAGAGTCCGGAATCTGACCGCTGTACCTCACCCATACTGCTCTGTCTCCAGAGTCCGGAATCTGACCGCTGTACCTCACCCATACTGCTCTGTCTCCAGAGTCCGGAACCTGACCGCTGTACCTCACCCATACTGCTCTGTCTCCAGAGTCCGGAACCTGACCGCTATACCTCACCCATACTGCTCTGTCTCCAGAGTCCGGAATCTGACCGCTGTACCTCACCCATACTGCTCTGTCTCCAGAGTCCGGAACCTGACCGCTGTACCTCACCCATACTGCACTGTCTCCAGAGTCCGGAATCTGACCGCTGTACCTCACCCATACTGCTCTGTCTCCAGAGTCCAGAATCTGACATCTGACCACTGTACCTCACCCATACTGTTCTGTCTCCAGAGTCCGGAATCTGACCACTTTACCTCACCCATACTGCTCTGTCTCCAGAGTCCGGAATCTGACCGCTGTACCTCACCCATACTGCTCTGTCTCCAGAGTCCGGAATCTGACCACTTTACCTCACCCATACTGCTCTGTCTCCAGAGTCCGGAATCTGACCGCTGTACTCCACCCATACTGCTCTGTCTCCAGAGTCCGGAATCTGACATCTGACCACTGTACCTCACCCATACTGCTCTGTCTCCAGAGTCCGGAATCTGACCGCTGTACCTCACCCATACTGCTCTGTCTCCAGAGTCCAGAATCTGACATCTGACCACTGTACCTCACCCATACTGCTCTGTCTCCAGAGTTCGGAATCTGACCGCTGTACCTCACCCATACTGCTCTGTCTCCAGAGTCCGGAATCTGACCGCTGTACATCACCCATACTGCTCTGTCTCCAGAGTCCGGAACCTGACCGCTGTACCTCACCCATACTGCTCTGTCTCCAGAGTCCGGAACATGACCACTGTACCTCACCCATACTGCTCTGTCTCCAGAGTCCGGAATCTGACCACTCTCCAGAGTTCGGAATCTGACCGCTGTACCTCACCCATACTGCTCTGTCTCCAGAGTCCGGAATCTGACCGCTGTACCTTACCCATACTACTCTGTCTCCAGAGTCCGGAATCTGACCCGCTGTACCTCACCCATACTGCTCTGTCTCCAGAGTCCGGAATCTGACCGCTGTACCTCACCCATACTGCTCTGTCTCCAGAGTCCGGAATCTGACCGCTGTACCTTACCCATACTACTCTGTCTCCAGAGTCCGGAATCTGACCGCTGTACCTCACCCATACTGCTTTGTCTCCAGAGTCCGGAATCTGACCACTGTACCTCATCCATACTGCTGTCTCCAGAGTCCGTAATCTGACCGCTGTACCTCACCCATACTGCTCTGTCTCCAGAGTCCGGAATCTGACCGCTGTACCTCACCCATACTGCTCTGTCTCCAGAGTCCGGAATCTGACCGCTGTACCTCACCCATACTGCTCTGTCTCCAGAGTCCAGAATCTGACATCTGACCACTGTACCTCACCCATACTGCTCTGTCTCCAGAGTCCGGAATCTGACCACTTTACCTCACCCATACTGCTCTGTCTCCAGAGTCCGGAATCTGACCGCTGTACCTCACCCATACTGCTCTGTCTCCAGAGTCCGGAATCTGACCGCTGTACTTCACCCATACTGCTCTGTCTCCAGAGTCCGCAATCTGACCACTTTACCTCACCCATACTGCTCTGTCTCCAGAGTCCAGAATCTGACATCTGACCACTGTACCTCACCCATACTGCTCTGTCTCCAGAGTCCGGAATCTGACCGCTGTACCTCACCCATACTGCTTTGTCTCCAGAGTTCGGAATCTGACCACTGTACCTCACCCATACTGCTTTGTCTCCAGAGTTCGGAATCTGACCACTGTACCTCATCCATACTGCTCTGTCTCCAGAGTCCGTAATCTGACCGCTGTACCTCACCCATACTGCTCTGTCTCCAGAGTCCGGAATCTGACCGCTGTACCTCACCCATACTGCTCTGTCTCCAGAGCCCGGAATCTGACCGCTGTACCTCACCCATACTGCTCTGTCTCCAGAGTCCAGAATCTGACATCTGACCACTGTACCTCACCCATACTGCTCTGTCTCCAGAGTCCGGAATCTGACCACTTTACCTCACCCATACTGCTCTGTCTCCAGAGTCCGGAATCTGACCGCTGTACCTCACCCATACTGCTCTGTCTCCAGAGTCCGGAATCTGACCGCTGTACTTCACCCATACTACTCTGACTCCAGAGTCCGGAATCTGACATCTGACCACTGTACCTCACCCATACTGCTCTGTCTCCAGAGTCCGGAATCTGACCGCTGTACCTCACCCATACTGCTCTGTCTCCAGAGTCCGGAATCTGACCGCTGTACCTCACCCATACTGCTCTGTCTCCAGAGTCCGGAACCTGACCGCTGTACCTCACCCATACTGCTCTGTCTCCAGAGTCCGGAATCTGACCGCTGTACCTCACCCATACTGCTCTGTCTCCAGAGTCCGGAACCTGACCGCTGTACCTCACCCATACTGCTCTGTCTCCAGAGTCCGGAACCTGACCGCTATACCTCACCCATACTGCTCTGTCTCCAGAGTCCGGAATCTGACCGCTGTACCTCACCCATACTGCTCTGTCTCCAGAGTCCGGAACCTGACCGCTGTACCTCACCCATACTGCACTGTCTCCAGAGTCCGGAATCTGACCGCTGTACCTCACCCATACTGCTCTGTCTCCAGAGTCCAGAATCTGACATCTGACCACTGTACCTCACCCATACTGTTCTGTCTCCAGAGTCCGGAATCTGACCACTTTACCTCACCCATACTGCTCTGTCTCCAGAGTCCGGAATCTGACCGCTGTACCTCACCCATACTGCTCTGTCTCCAGAGTCCGGAATCTGACCACTTTACCTCACCCATACTGCTCTGTCTCCAGAGTCCGGAATCTGACCGCTGTACTCCACCCATACTGCTCTGTCTCCAGAGTCCGGAATCTGACATCTGACCACTGTACCTCACCCATACTGCTCTGTCTCCAGAGTCCGGAATCTGACCGCTGTACCTCACCCATACTGCTCTGTCTCCAGAGTCCAGAATCTGACATCTGACCACTGTACCTCACCCATACTGCTCTGTCTCCAGAGTCCGGAACCTGACCGCTATACCTCACCCATACTGCTCTGTCTCCAGAGTCCGGAATCTGACCGCTGTACCTCACCCATACTGCTCTGTCTCCAGAGTCCGGAACCTGACCGCTGTACCTCACCCATACTGCTCTGTCTCCAGAGTCCGGAATCTGACCGCTGTACCTCACCCATACTGCTCTGTCTCCAGAGTCCAGAATCTGACATCTGACCACTGTACCTCACCCATACTGCTCTGTCTCCAGAGTCCGGAATCTGACCACTTTACCTCACCCATACTGCTCTGTCTCCAGAGTCCGGAATCTGACCGCTGTACCTCACCCATACTGCTCTGTCTCCAGAGTCCGGAATCTGACCGCTGTACTTCACCCATACTGCTCTGACTCCAGAGTCCGGAATCTGACATCTGACCACTGTACCTCACCCATACTGCTCTGTCTCCAGAGTCCGGAATCTGACCGCTGTACCTCACCCATACTGCTCTGTCTCCAGAGTCCGGAATCTGACCACTGTACCTCACCCATACTGCTCTGTCTCCAGAGTCCGGAATCTGACCGCTGTACCTCACCCATACTGCTCTGTCTCCAGAGTCCGGAATCTGACCGCTGTACCTCACCCATACTGCTCTGTCTCCAGAGTCCGGAACCTGACCGCTGTACCTCACCCATACTGCTCTGTCTCCAGAGTCCGGAACCTGACCGCTATACCTCACCCATACTGCTCTGTCTCCAGAGTCCGGAATCTGACCGCTGTACCTCACCCATACTGCTCTGTCTCCAGAGTCCGGAACCTGACCGCTGTACCTCACCCATACTGCACTGTCTCCAGAGTCCGGAATCTGACCGCTGTACCTCACCCATACTGCTCTGTCTCCAGAGTCCAGAATCTGACATCTGACCACTGTACCTCACCCATACTGTTCTGTCTCCAGAGTCCGGAATCTGACCACTTTACCTCACCCATACTGCTCTGTCTCCAGAGTCCGGAATCTGACCGCTGTACCTCACCCATACTGCTCTGTCTCCAGAGTCCGGAATCTGACCACTTTACCTCACCCATACTGCTCTGTCTCCAGAGTCCGGAATCTGACCGCTGTACTCCACCCATACTGCTCTGTCTCCAGAGTCCGGAATCTGACATCTGACCACTGTACCTCACCCATACTGCTCTGTCTCCAGAGTCCGGAATCTGACCGCTGTACCTCACCCATACTGCTCTGTCTCCAGAGTCCAGAATCTGACATCTGACCACTGTACCTCACCCATACTGCTCTGTCTCCAGAGTCCGGAACCTGACCGCTATACCTCACCCATACTGCTCTGTCTCCAGAGTCCGGAATCTGACCGCTGTACCTCACCCATACTGCTCTGTCTCCAGAGTCCGGAACCTGACCGCTGTACCTCACCCATACTGCTCTGTCTCCAGAGTCCGGAATCTGACCGCTGTACCTCACCCATACTGCTCTGTCTCCAGAGTCCAGAATCTGACATCTGACCACTGTACCTCACCCATACTGCTCTGTCTCCAGAGTCCGGAATCTGACCACTTTACCTCACCCATACTGCTCTGTCTCCAGAGTCCGGAATCTGACCGCTGTACCTCACCCATACTGCTCTGTCTCCAGAGTCCGGAATCTGACCGCTGTACTTCACCCATACTGCTCTGTCTCCAGAGTCCAGAATCTGACATCTGACCACTGTACCTCACCCATACTGCTCTGTCTCCAGAGTCCGGAATCTGACCACTTTACCTCACCCATACTGCTCTGTCTCCAGAGTCCGGAATCTGACCGCTGTACCTCACCCATACTGCTCTGTCTCCAGAGTCCGGAATCTGACATCTGACCACTGTACCTCACCCATACTGTTCTGTCTCCAGAGTCCGGAATCTGACCACTTTACCTCACCCATACTGCTCTGTCTCCAGAGTCCGGAATCTGACCGCTGTACCTCACCCATACTGCTCTGTCTCCAGAGTCCGGAATCTGACCACTTTACCTCACCCATACTGCTCTGTCTCCAGAGTCCGGAATCTGACCGCTGTACCTCACCCATACTGCTCTGTCTCCAGAGTCCGGAACATGACCACTGTACCTCACCCATACTGCTCTGTCTCCAGAGTCCGGAATCTGACCACTCTCCAGAGTTCGGAATCTGACCGCTGTACCTCACCCATACTGCTCTGTCTCCAGAGTCCGGAATCTGACCGCTGTACCTTACCCATACTACTCTGTCTCCAGAGTCCGGAATCTGACCCGCTGTACCTCACCCATACTGCTCTGTCTCCAGAGTCCGGAATCTGACCGCTGTACCTCACCCATACTGCTCTGTCTCCAGAGTCCGGAATCTGACCGCTGTACCTCACCCATACTGCTTTGTCTCCAGAGTCCGGAATCTGATCACTGTACCTCATCCATACTGCTCTGTCTCCAGAGTCCGTAATCTGACCGCTGTACCTTACCCATACTGCTCTGTCTCCAGAGTCCGGAATCTGACCACTGTACCTCACCCATACTGCTCTGTCTCCAGAGTCCGGAATCTGACCGCTGTACCTCACCCATACTGCTCTGTCTCCAGAGTCCGGAATCTGACCGCTGTACCTCACCCATACTGCTCTGTCTCCAGAGTCCGGAACCTGACCGCTGTACCTCACCCATACTGCTCTGTCTCCAGAGTCCGGAATCTGACCGCTGTACCTCACCCATACTGCTCTGTCTCCAGAGTCCGCAATCTGACCACTTTACCTCACCCATACTGCTCTGTCTCCAGAGTCCAGAATCTGACATCTGACCACTGTACCTCACCCATACTGCTCTGTCTCCAGAGTCCGGAATCTGACCGCTGTACCTCACCCATACTGCTCTGTCTCCAGAGTCCGGAATCTGACCACTGTACCTCACCCATACTGCTCTGTCTCCAGAGTCCGGAACCTGACCGCTGTACCTCACCCATACTGCTCTGTCTCTAGAGTCCGGAATCTGACCACTTTACCTCACCCATACTGCTCTGTCTCCAGAGTCCGGAATCTGACCGCTGTACTCCACCCATACTGCTCTGTCTCCAGAGTCCGGAATCTGACATCTGACCACTGTACCTCACCCATACTGCTCTGTCTCCAGAGTCCGGAATCTGACCGCTGTACCTCACCCATACTGCTCTGTCTCCAGAGTCCGGAACCTGACCGCTGTACCTCACCCATACTGCTCTGTCTCCAGAGTCCGGAACCTGACCGCTATACCTCACCCATACTGCTCTGTCTCCAGAGTCCGGAATCTGACCGCTGTACCTCACCCATACTGCTCTGTCTCCAGAGTCCGGAACCTGACCGCTGTACCTCACCCATACTGCACTGTCTCCAGAGTCCGGAATCTGACCGCTGTACCTCACCCATACTGCTCTGTCTCCAGAGTCCAGAATCTGACATCTGACCACTGTACCTCACCCATACTGTTCTGTCTCCAGAGTCCGGAATCTGACCACTTTACCTCACCCATACTGCTCTGTCTCCAGAGTCCGGAATCTGACCGCTGTACCTCACCCATACTGCTCTGTCTCCAGAGTCCGGAATCTGACCACTTTACCTCACCCATACTGCTCTGTCTCCAGAGTCCGGAATCTGACCGCTGTACTCCACCCATACTGCTCTGTCTCCAGAGTCCGGAATCTGACATCTGACCACTGTACCTCACCCATACTGCTCTGTCTCCAGAGTCCGGAATCTGACCGCTGTACCTCACCCATACTGCTCTGTCTCCAGAGTCCAGAATCTGACATCTGACCACTGTACCTCACCCATACTGCTCTGTCTCCAGAGTCCGGAACCTGACCGCTATACCTCACCCATACTGCTCTGTCTCCAGAGTCCGGAATCTGACCGCTGTACCTCACCCATACTGCTCTGTCTCCAGAGTCCGGAACCTGACCGCTGTACCTCACCCATACTGCTCTGTCTCCAGAGTCCGGAATCTGACCGCTGTACCTCACCCATACTGCTCTGTCTCCAGAGTCCAGAATCTGACATCTGACCACTGTACCTCACCCATACTGCTCTGTCTCCAGAGTCCGGAATCTGACCACTTTACCTCACCCATACTGCTCTGTCTCCAGAGTCCGGAATCTGACCGCTGTACCTCACCCATACTGCTCTGTCTCCAGAGTCCGGAATCTGACCGCTGTACTTCACCCATACTGCTCTGACTCCAGAGTCCGGAATCTGACCACTGTACCTCACCCATACTGCTCTGTCTCCAGAGTCCGGAATCTGACCGCTGTACCTCACCCATACTGCTCTGTCTCCAGAGTCCGGAATCTGACCACTGTACCTCACCCATACTGCTCTGTCTCCAGAGTCCGGAATCTGACCGCTGTACCTCACCCATACTGCTCTGTCTCCAGAGTCCGGAATCTGACCGCTGTACCTCACCCATACTGCTCTGTCTCCAGAGTCCGGAACCTGACCGCTGTACCTCACCCATACTGCTCTGTCTCCAGAGTCCGGAACCTGACCGCTATACCTCACCCATACTGCTCTGTCTCCAGAGTCCGGAATCTGACCGCTGTACCTCACCCATACTGCTCTGTCTCCAGAGTCCGGAACCTGACCGCTGTACCTCACCCATACTGCACTGTCTCCAGAGTCCGGAATCTGACCGCTGTACCTCACCCATACTGCTCTGTCTCCAGAGTCCAGAATCTGACATCTGACCACTGTACCTCACCCATACTGTTCTGTCTCCAGAGTCCGGAATCTGACCACTTTACCTCACCCATACTGCTCTGTCTCCAGAGTCCGGAATCCGACCGCTGTACCTCACCCATACTGCTCTGTCTCCAGAGTCCGGAATCTGACCACTTTACCTCACCCATACTGCTCTGTCTCCAGAGTCCGGAATCTGACCGCTGTACTCCACCCATACTGCTCTGTCTCCAGAGTCCGGAATCTGACATCTGACCACTGTACCTCACCCATACTGCTCTGTCTCCAGAGTCCGGAATCTGACCGCTGTACCTCACCCATACTGCTCTGTCTCCAGAGTCCAGAATCTGACATCTGACCACTGTACCTCACCCATACTGCTCTGTCTCCAGAGTCCGGAACCTGACCGCTATACCTCACCCATACTGCTCTGTCTCCAGAGTCCGGAATCTGACCGCTGTACCTCACCCATACTGCTCTGTCTCCAGAGTCCGGAACCTGACCGCTGTACCTCACCCATACTGCTCTGTCTCCAGAGTCCGGAATCTGACCGCTGTACCTCACCCATACTGCTCTGTCTCCAGAGTCCAGAATCTGACATCTGACCACTGTACCTCACCCATACTGCTCTGTCTCCAGAGTCCGGAATCTGACCACTTTACCTCACCCATACTGCTCTGTCTCCAGAGTCCGGAATCTGACCGCTGTACCTCACCCATACTGCTCTGTCTCCAGAGTCCGGAATCTGACCGCTGTACTTCACCCATACTGCTCTGTCTCCAGAGTCCAGAATCTGACATCTGACCACTGTACCTCACCCATACTGCTCTGTCTCCAGAGTCCGGAATCTGACCACTTTACCTCACCCATACTGCTCTGTCTCCAGAGTCCGGAATCTGACCGCTGTACCTCACCCATACTGCTCTGTCTCCAGAGTCCGGAATCTGACATCTGACCACTGTACCTCACCCATACTGTTCTGTCTCCAGAGTCCGGAATCTGACCACTTTACCTCACCCATACTGCTCTGTCTCCAGAGTCCGGAATCTGACCGCTGTACCTCACCCATACTGCTCTGTCTCCAGAGTCCGGAATCTGACCACTTTACCTCACCCATACTGCTCTGTCTCCAGAGTCCGGAATCTGACCGCTGTACCTCACCCATACTGCTCTGTCTCCAGAGTCCGGAACATGACCACTGTACCTCACCCATACTGCTCTGTCTCCAGAGTCCGGAATCTGACCACTCTCCAGAGTTCGGAATCTGACCGCTGTACCTCACCCATACTGCTCTGTCTCCAGAGTCCGGAATCTGACCGCTGTACCTTACCCATACTACTCTGTCTCCAGAGTCCGGAATCTGACCCGCTGTACCTCACCCATACTGCTCTGTCTCCAGAGTCCGGAATCTGACCGCTGTACCTCACCCATACTGCTCTGTCTCCAGAGTCCGGAATCTGACCGCTGTACCTCACCCATACTGCTTTGTCTCCAGAGTCCGGAATCTGATCACTGTACCTCATCCATACTGCTCTGTCTCCAGAGTCCGTAATCTGACCGCTGTACCTTACCCATACTGCTCTGTCTCCAGAGTCCGGAATCTGACCACTGTACCTCACCCATACTGCTCTGTCTCCAGAGTCCGGAATCTGACCGCTGTACCTCACCCATACTGCTCTGTCTCCAGAGTCCGGAATCTGACCGCTGTACCTCACCCATACTGCTCGTCTCCAGAGTCCGGAACCTGACCGCTGTACCTCACCCATACTGCTCTGTCTCCAGAGTCCGGAATCTGACCGCTGTACCTCACCCATACTGCTCTGTCTCCAGAGTCCGCAATCTGACCACTTTACCTCACCCATACTGCTCTGTCTCCAGAGTCCAGAATCTGACATCTGACCACTGTACCTCACCCATACTGCTCTGTC
This sequence comes from Pseudophryne corroboree, assembly GCF_028390025.1. Classification (NCBI taxonomy): domain Eukaryota; kingdom Metazoa; phylum Chordata; class Amphibia; order Anura; family Myobatrachidae; genus Pseudophryne; species Pseudophryne corroboree. The sequence goes on from NW_026970097.1 coordinate 26,320, forward strand.
TCCAGAGTCCGGAATCTGACCGCTGTACCTCACCCATACTGCTCTGTCTCCAGAGTCCGGAATCTGACCACTGTACCTCACCCATACTGCTCTGTCTCCAGAGTCCGGAACCTGACCGCTGTACCTCACCCATACTGCTCTGTCTCTAGAGTCCGGAATCTGACCACTTTACCTCACCCATACTGCTCTGTCTCCAGAGTCCGGAATCTGACCGCTGTACTCCACCCATACTGCTCTGTCTCCAGAGTCCGGAATCTGACATCTGACCACTGTACCTCACCCATACTGCTCTGTCTCCAGAGTCCGGAATCTGACCGCTGTACCTCACCCATACTGCTCTGTCTCCAGAGTCCAGAATCTGACATCTGACCACTGTACCTCACCCATACTGCTCTGTCTCCAGAGTCTAGAATCTGACATCTGACCACTGTACCTCACCCATACTGCTCTGTCTCCAGAGTCCGGTATCTGACCACTTTACCTCACCCATACTGCTCTGTCTCCAGAGTCCGGAATCTGACCGCTGTACCTCACCCATACTGCTCTGTCTCCAGAGTCCGCAATCTGACCACTTTACCTCACCCATACTGCTCTGTCTCCAAAGTCCAGAATCTGACATCTGACCACTGTACCTCACCCATACTGCTCGGTCTCCAGAGTCCGGAATCTGATCGCTGTACCTTACCCATACTGCTCTGTCTCCAGAGTCCGGAATCTGATCGCTGTACCTCAACCATACTGCTCTGTCTCCAGAGTCCGCAATCTGACCACTTTACCTCACCCATACTGCTCTGTCTCCAAAGTCCAGAATCTGACATCTGACCACTGTACCTCACCCATACTGCTCTGTCTCCAGAGTCCGGAATCTGACCGCTGTACCTCACCCATACTGCTCTGTCTCCAGAGTCCGGAATCTGACCGCTGTACCTCACCCATACTGCTCTGTCTCCAGAGTCCGGAACCTGACCGCTGTACCTCACCCATACTGCTCTGTCTCCAGAGTCCTGAATCTGACCGCTGTACCTCACCCATACTGCTCTGTCTCCAGAGTCCGGAACCTGACCGCTGTACCTCACCCATACTGCTCTGTCTCCAGAGTCCGGAATCTGACCGCTGTACCTCACCCATACTGCTCTGTCTCCAGAGTCCAGAATCTGACATCTGACCACTGTACCTCACCCATACTGCTCTGTCTCCAGAGTCCGGAATCTGACCACTCTCCAGAGTTCGGAATCTGACCGCTGTACCTCACCCATACTGCTCTGTCTCCAGAGTCCGGAATCTGACCGCTGTACATCACCCATACTGCTCTGTCTCCAGAGTCCGGAACCTGACCGCTGTACCTCACCCATACTGCTCTGTCTCCAGAGTCCGGAACATGACCACTGTACCTCACCCATACTGCTCTGTCTCCAGAGTCCGGAATCTGACCCGCTGTACCTCACCCATACTGCTCTGTCTCCAGAGTCCGGAATCTGACCCGCTGTACCTCACCCATACTGCTCTGTCTCCAGAGTCCGGAATCTGACCGCTGTACCTCACCCATACTGCTTTGTCTCCAGAGTCCGGAATCTGACCACTGTACCTCATCCATACTGCTGTCTCCAGAGTCCGTAATCTGACCGCTGTACCTCACCCATACTGCTCTGTCTCCAGAGTCCGGAATCTGACCGCTGTACCTCACCCATACTGCTCTGTCTCCAGAGTCCGGAATCTGACCGCTGTACCTCACCCATACTGCTCTGTCTCCAGAGTCCAGAATCTGACATCTGACCACTGTACCTCACCCATACTGCTCTGTCTCCAGAGTCCGGAATCTGACCACTTTACCTCACCCATACTGCTCTGTCTCCAGAGTCCGGAATCTGACCGCTGTACCTCACCCATACTGCTCTGTCTCCAGAGTCCGGAATCTGACCGCTGTACTTCACCCATACTGCTCTGTCTCCAGAGTCCGCAATCTGACCACTTTACCTCACCCATACTGCTCTGTCTCCAGAGTCCAGAATCTGACATCTGACCACTGTACCTCACCCATACTGCTCTGTCTCCAGAGTCCGGAATCTGACCACTGTACCTCACCCATACTGCTCTGTCTCCAGAGTCCGGAATCTGACCGCTGTACCTCACCCATACTGCTCTGTCTCCAGAGTCCAGAATCTGACATCTGACCACTGTACCTCACCCATACTGCTCTGTCTCCAGAGTCCAGAATCTGACATCTGACCACTGTACCTCACCCATACTGCTCTGTTTCCAGAGTCCGGAATCTGACCACTTTACCTCACCCATACTGCTCTGTCTCCAGAGTCCGGAATCTGACCGCTGTACCTCACCCATACTGCTCTGTCTCCAGAGTCCGCAATCTGACCACTTTACCTCACCCATACTGCTCTGTCTCCAGAGTCCAGAATCTGACATCTGACCACTGTACCTCACCCATACTGCTCTGTCTCCAGAGTCCGGAATCTGACCGCTGTACCTTACCCATACTGCTCTGTCTCCAGAGTCCGGAATCTGACCGCTGTACCTCACCCATACTGCTCTGTCTCCAGAGTCCGGAACCTGACCGCTGTACCTCACCCATACTGCTCTGTCTCCAAAGTCCGGAACATGACCACTGTACCTCACCCATACTGCTCTGTCTCCAGAGTCCGGAATCTGACATCTGACCACTGTACCTCACCCATACTGCTCTGTCTCCAGAGTCCGGAATCTGACCGCTGTACCTCACCCATACTGCTCTGTCTCCAGAGTCCGGAATCTGACCGCTGTACCTCACCCATACTGCTCTGTCTCCAGAGTCCGGAACCTGACCGCTGTACCTCACCCATACTGCTCTGTCTCCAGAGTCCGGAATCTGACCGCTGTACCTCACCCATACTGCTCTGTCTCCAGAGTCCAAAATCTGACATCTGACCACTGTACCTCACCCATACTGCTCTGTCTCCAGAGTCTGGAATCTGACCACTTAACCTCACCCATACTGCTCTGTCTCCAGAGTCCGGAATCTGACCGCTGTACTCCACCCATACTGCTCTGTCTCCAGAGTCCGGAATCTGACCACTGTACCTCACCCATACTGCTCTGTCTCCAGAGTCCGGAACCTGACATCTGACCACTGTACCTCACCCATACTGCTCTGTCTCCAGAGTCCGGAATCTGACCGCTGTACCTCACCCATACTGCTCTGTCTCCAGAGTCCAGAATCTGACATCTGACCACTGTACCTCACCCATACTGCTCTGTCTCCAGAGTCTGGAATCTGACCACTTTACCTCACCCATACTGCTCTGTCTCCAGAGTCCGGAATCTGACCGCTGTACTCCACCCATACTGCTCTGTCTCCAGAGTCCGGAATCTGACCGCTGTACCTCACCCATACTGCTCTGTCTCCAGAGTCCGGAATCTGACCACTGTACCTCACCCATACTGCTCTGTCTCCAGAGTCCGGAATCTGACCGCTGTACCTCACCCATACTGCTCTGTCTCCAGAGTCCGGAATCTGACCGCTGTACCTCACCCATACTGCTCTGTCTCCAGAGTCCGGAACCTGACCGCTGTACCTCACCCATACTGCTCTGTCTCCAGAGTCCGGAACCTGACCGCTATACCTCACCCATACTGCTCTGTCTCCAGAGTCCGGAATCTGACCGCTGTACCTCACCCATACTGCTCTGTCTCCAGAGTCCGGAACCTGACCGCTGTACCTCACCCATACTGCACTGTCTCCAGAGTCCGGAATCTGACCGCTGTACCTCACCCATACTGCTCTGTCTCCAGAGTCCAGAATCTGACATCTGACCACTGTACCTCACCCATACTGTTCTGTCTCCAGAGTCCGGAATCTGACCACTTTACCTCACCCATACTGCTCTGTCTCCAGAGTCCGGAATCTGACCGCTGTACCTCACCCATACTGCTCTGTCTCCAGAGTCCGGAATCTGACCACTTTACCTCACCCATACTGCTCTGTCTCCAGAGTCCGGAATCTGACCGCTGTACTCCACCCATACTGCTCTGTCTCCAGAGTCCGGAATCTGACATCTGACCACTGTACCTCACCCATACTGCTCTGTCTCCAGAGTCCGGAATCTGACCGCTGTACCTCACCCATACTGCTCTGTCTCCAGAGTCCAGAATCTGACATCTGACCACTGTACCTCACCCATACTGCTCTGTCTCCAGAGTCCGGAACCTGACCGCTATACCTCACCCATACTGCTCTGTCTCCAGAGTCCGGAATCTGACCGCTGTACCTCACCCATACTGCTCTGTCTCCAGAGTCCGGAATCTGACCACTTTACCTCACCCATACTGCTCTGTCTCCAGAGTCCGGAATCTGACCGCTGTACCTCACCCATACTGCTCTGTCTCCAGAGTCCGGAATCTGACCGCTGTACTTCACCCATACTGCTCTGACTCCAGAGTCCGGAATCTGACATCTGACCACTGTACCTCACCCATACTGCTCTGTCTCCAGAGTCCGGAACCTGACCGCTGTACCTCACCCATACTGCTCTGTCTCTAGAGTCCGGAATCTGACCACTTTACCTCACCCATACTGCTCTGTCTCCAGAGTCCGGAATCTGACCGCTGTACTCCACCCATACTGCTCTGTCTCCAGAGTCCGGAATCTGACATCTGACCACTGTACCTCACCCATACTGCTCTGTCTCCAGAGTCCGGAATCTGACCGCTGTACCTCACCCATACTGCTCTGTCTCCAGAGTCCAGAATCTGACATCTGACCACTGTACCTCACCCATACTGCTCTGTCTCCAGAGTCTAGAATCTGACATCTGACCACTGTACCTCACCCATACTGCTCTGTCTCCAGAGTCCGGTATCTGACCACTTTACCTCACCCATACTGCTCTGTCTCCAGAGTCCGGAATCTGACCGCTGTACCTCACCCATACTGCTCTGTCTCCAGAGTCCGCAATCTGACCACTTTACCTCACCCATACTGCTCTGTCTCCAAAGTCCAGAATCTGACATCTGACCACTGTACCTCACCCATACTGCTCGGTCTCCAGAGTCCGGAATCTGATCGCTGTACCTTACCCATACTGCTCTGTCTCCAGAGTCCGGAATCTGATCGCTGTACCTCAACCATACTGCTCTGTCTCCAGAGTCCGCAATCTGACCACTTTACCTCACCCATACTGCTCTGTCTCCAAAGTCCAGAATCTGACATCTGACCACTGTACCTCACCCATACTGCTCTGTCTCCAGAGTCCGGAATCTGACCGCTGTACCTCACCCATACTGCTCTGTCTCCAGAGTCCGGAATCTGACCGCTGTACCTCACCCATACTACTCTGTCTCCAGAGTCCGGAACCTGACCGCTGTACCTCACCCATACTGCTCTGTCTCCAGAGTCCTGAATCTGACCGCTGTACCTCACCCATACTGCTCTGTCTCCAGAGTCCGGAACCTGACCGCTGTACCTCACCCATACTGCTCTGTCTCCAGAGTCCGGAATCTGACCGCTGTACCTCACCCATACTGCTCTGTCTCCAGAGTCCAGAATCTGACATCTGACCACTGTACCTCACCCATACTGCTCTGTCTCCAGAGTCCGGAATCTGACCACTCTCCAGAGTTCGGAATCTGACCGCTGTACCTCACCCATACTGCTCTGTCTCCAGAGTCCGGAATCTGACCGCTGTACATCACCCATACTGCTCTGTCTCCAGAGTCCGGAACCTGACCGCTGTACCTCACCCAAACTGCTCTGTCTCCAGAGTCCGGAACATGACCACTGTACCTCACCCATACTGCTCTGTCTCCAGAGTCCGGAATCTGACCACTCTCCAGAGTTCGGAATCTGACCGCTGTACCTCACCCATACTGCTCTGTCTCCAGAGTCCGGAATCTGACCGCTGTACCTTACCCATACTACTCTGTCTCCAGAGTCCGGAATCTGACCCGCTGTACCTCACCCATACTGCTCTGTCTCCAGAGTCTGGAATCTGACCGCTGTACCTCACCCATACTGCTCTGTCTCCAGAGTCCGGAATCTGACCGCTGTACCTTACCCATACTACTCTGTCTCCAGAGTCCGGAATCTGACCCGCTGTACCTCACCCATACTGCTCTGTCTCCAGAGTCCGGAATCTGACCGCTGTACCTCACCCATACTGCTTTGTCTCCAGAGTCCGGAATCTGACCACTGTACCTCATCCATACTGCTGTCTCCAGAGTCCGTAATCTGACCGCTGTACCTCACCCATACTGCTCTGTCTCCAGAGTCCGGAATCTGACCGCTGTACCTCACCCATACTGCTCTGTCTCCAGAGTCCGGAATCTGACCGCTGTACCTCACCCATACTGCTCTGTCTCCAGAGTCCAGAATCTGACATCTGACCACTGTACCTCACCCATACTGCTCTGTCTCCAGAGTCCGGAATCTGACCACTTTACCTCACCCATACTGCTCTGTCTCCAGAGTCCGGAATCTGACCGCTGTACCTCACCCATACTGCTCTGTCTCCAGAGTCCGGAATCTGACCGCTGTACTTCACCCATACTACTCTGACTCCAGAGTCCGGAATCTGACATCTGACCACTGTACCTCACCCATACTGCTCTGTCTCCAGAGTCCGGAATCTGACCGCTGTACCTCACCCATACTGCTCTGTCTCCAGAGTCCAGAATCTGACATCTGACCACTGTACCTCACCCATACTGCTCTGTCTCCAGAGTCCAGAATCTGACATCTGACCACTGTACCTCACCCATACTGCTCTGTTTCCAGAGTCCGGAATCTGACCACTTTACCTCACCCATACTGCTCTGTCTCCAGAGTCCGGAATCTGACCGCTGTACCTCACCCATACTGCTCTGTCTCCAGAGTCCGCAATCTGACCACTTTACCTCACCCATACTGCTCTGTCTCCAGAGTCCAGAATCTGACATCTGACCACTGTACCTCACCCATACTGCTCTGTCTCCAGAGTCCGGAATCTGACCGCTGTACCTTACCCATACCGCTCTGTCTCCAGAGTCCGGAATCTGACCGCTGTACCTCACCCATACTGCTCTGTCTCCAGAGTCCGGAACCTGACCGCTGTACCTCACCCATACTGCTCTGTCTCCAAAGTCCGGAACATGACCACTGTACCTCACCCATACTGCTCTGTCTCCAGAGTCCGGAATCTGACATCTGACCACTGTACCTCACCCATACTGCTCTGTCTCCAGAGTCCGGAATCTGACCGCTGTACCTCACCCATACTGCTCTGTCTCCAGAGTCCGGAATCTGACCGCTGTACCTCACCCATACTGCTCTGTCTCCAGAGTCCGGAACCTGACCGCTGTACCTCACCCATACTGCTCTGTCTCCAGAGTCCGGAATCTGACCGCTGTACCTCACCCATACTGCTCTGTCTCCAGAGTCCAGAATCTGACATCTGACCACTGTACCTCACCCATACTGCTCTGTCTCCAGAGTCTGGAATCTGACCACTTTACCTCACCCATACTGCTCTGTCTCCAGAGTCCGGAATCTGACCGCTGTACTCCACCCATACTGCTCTGTCTCCAGAGTCCGGAATCTGACCACTGTACCTCACCCATACTGCTCTGTCTCCAGAGTCCGGAATCTGACCGCTGTACCTCACCCATACTGCTCTGTCTCCAGAGTCCAGAATCTGACATCTGACCACTGTACCTCACCCATACTGCTCTGTCTCCAGAGTCCAGAATCTGACATCTGACCACTGTACCTCACCCATACTGCTCTGTCTCCAGAGTCCGGAATCTGACCGCTGTACCTCACCCATACTGCTCTGTCTCCAGAGTCCGCAATCTGACCACTTTACCTCACCCATACTGCTCTGTCTCCAGAGTCCAGAATCTGACATCTGACCACTGTACCTCACCCATACTGCTCTGTCTCCAGAGTCCGGAATCTGACAGCTGTACCTTACCCATACTGCTCTGTCTCCAGAGTCCGGAATCTGACCGCTGTACCTCACCCATACTGCTCTGTCTCCAGAGTCCGGAACCTGACCGCTGTACCTCACCCATACTGCTCTGTCTCCAGAGTCCGGAATCTGACCACTCTCCAGAGTTCGGAATCTGACCGCTGTACCTCACCCATACTGCTCTGTCTCCATAGTCCGGAATCTGACCGCTGTACATCACCCATACTGCTCTGTCTCCAGAGTCCGGAATCTGACCGCTGTACATCACCCATACTGCTCTGTCTCCAGAGTCCGGAATCTGACCCGCTGTACCTCACCCATACTGCTCTGTCTCCAGAGTCCGGAATCTGACCGCTGTACCTCACCCATACTGCTTTGTCTCCAGAGTCCGGAATCTGATCACTGTACCTCATCCATACTGCTCTGTCTCCAGAGTCCGTAATCTGACCGCTGTACCTTACCCATACTGCTCTGTCTCCAGAGTCCGGAATCTGACCACTGTACCTCACCCATACTGCTCTGTCTCCAGAGTCCGGAATCTGACCGCTGTACCTCACCCATACTGCTCTGTCTCCAGAGTCCGGAATCTGACCGCTGTACCTCACCCATACTGCTCTGTCTCCAGAGTCCGGAACCTGACCGCTGTACCTCACCCATACTGCTCTGTCTCCAGAGTCCGGAATCTGACCGCTGTACCTCACCCATACTGCTCTGTCTCCAGAGTCCGGAACCTGACCGCTATACCTCACCCATACTGCTCTGTCTCCAGAGTCCGGAATCTGACCGCTGTACCTCACCCATACTGCTCTGTCTCCAGAGTCCGGAACCTGACCGCTGTACCTCACCCATACTGCTCTGTCTCCAGAGTCCGGAATCTGACCACTTTACCTCACCCATACTGCTCTGTCTCCAGAGTCCGGAATCTGACCGCTGTACCTCACCCATACTGCTCTGTCTCCAGAGTCCGGAATCTGACCGCTGTACTTCACCCATACTACTCTGACTCCAGAGTCCGGAATCTGACATCTGACCACTGTACCTCACCCATACTGCTCTGTCTCCAGAGTCCGGAATCTGACCGCTGTACCTCACCCATACTGCTCTGTCTCCAGAGTCCAGAATCTGACATCTGACCACTGTACCTCACCCATACTGCTCTGTCTCCAGAGTCCAGAATCTGACATCTGACCACTGTACCTCACCCATACTGCTCTGTTTCCAGAGTCCGGAATCTGACCACTTTACCTCACCCATACTGCTCTGTCTCCAGAGTCCGGAATCTGACCGCTGTACCTCACCCATACTGCTCTGTCTCCAGAGTCCGCAATCTGACCACTTTACCTCACCCATACTGCTCTGTCTCCAGAGTCCAGAATCTGACATCTGACCACTGTACCTCACCCATACTGCTCTGTCTCCAGAGTCCGGAATCTGACCGCTGTACCTTACCCATACTGCTCTGTCTCCAGAGTCCGGAATCTGACCGCTGTACCTCACCCATACTGCTCTGTCTCCAGAGTCCGGAACCTGACCGCTGTACCTCACCCATACTGCTCTGTCTCCAAAGTCCGGAACATGACCACTGTACCTCACCCATACTGCTCTGTCTCCAGAGTCCGGAATCTGACATCTGACCACTGTACCTCACCCATACTGCTCTGTCTCCAGAGTCCGGAATCTGACCGCTGTACCTCACCCATACTGCTCTGTCTCCAGAGTCCGGAATCTGACCGCTGTACCTCACCCATACTGCTCTGTCTCCAGAGTCCGGAACCTGACCGCTGTACCTCACCCATACTGCTCTGTCTCCAGAGTCCGGAATCTGACCGCTGTACCTCACCCATACTGCTCTGTCTCCAGAGTCCAGAATCTGACATCTGACCACTGTACCTCACCCATACTGCTCTGTCTCCAGAGTCTGGAATCTGACCACTTTACCTCACCCATACTGCTCTGTCTCCAGAGTCCGGAATCTGACCGCTGTACTCCACCCATACTGCTCTGTCTCCAGAGTCCGGAATCTGACCACTGTACCTCACCCATACTGCTCTGTCTCCAGAGTCCGGAATCTGACCGCTGTACCTCACCCATACTGCTCTGTCTCCAGAGTCCAGAATCTGACCACTGTACCTCACCCATACTGCTCTGTCTCCAGAGTCCAGAATCTGACATCTGACCACTGTACCTCACCCATACTGCTCTGTTTCCAGAGTCCGGAATCTGACCACTTTACCTCACCCATACTGCTCTGTCTCCAGAGTCCGGAATCTGACCGCTGTACCTCACCCATACTGCTCTGTCTCCAGAGTCCGCAATCTGACCACTTTACCTCACCCATACTGCTCTGTCTCCAGAGTCCAGAATCTGACATCTGACCACTGTACCTCACCCATACTGCTCTGTCTCCAGAGTCCGGAATCTGACAGCTGTACCTTACCCATACTGCTCTGTCTCCAGAGTCCGGAATCTGACCGCTGTACCTCACCCATACTGCTCTGTCTCCAGAGTCCGGAACCTGACCGCTGTACCTCACCCATACTGCTCTGTCTCCAGAGTCCGGAATCTGACCACTCTCCAGAGTTCGGAATCTGACCGCTGTACCTCACCCATACTGCTCTGTCTCCATAGTCCGGAATCTGACCGCTGTACATCACCCATACTGCTCTGTCTCCAGAGTCCGGAATCTGACCGCTGTACATCACCCATACTGCTCTGTCTCCAGAGTCCGGAATCTGACCCGCTGTACCTCACCCATACTGCTCTGTCTCCAGAGTCCGGAATCTGACCGCTGTACCTCACCCATACTGCTTTGTCTCCAGAGTCCGGAATCTGATCACTGTACCTCATCCATACTGCTCTGTCTCCAGAGTCCGTAATCTGACCGCTGTACCTTACCCATACTGCTCTGTCTCCAGAGTCCGGAATCTGACCACTGTACCTCACCCATACTGCTCTGTCTCCAGAGTCCGGAATCTGACCGCTGTACCTCACCCATACTGCTCTGTCTCCAGAGTCCGGAATCTGACCGCTGTACCTCACCCATACTGCTCTGTCTCCAGAGTCCGGAACCTGACCGCTGTACCTCACCCATACTGCTCTGTCTCCAGAGTCCGGAATCTGACCGCTGTACCTCACCCATACTGCTCTGTCTCCAGAGTCCGGAACCTGACCGCTATACCTCACCCATACTGCTCTGTCTCCAGAGTCCGGAATCTGACCGCTGTACCTCACCCATACTGCTCTGTCTCCAGAGTCCGGAACCTGACCGCTGTACCTCACCCATACTGCTCTGTCTCCAGAGTCCAGAATCTGACATCTGACCACTGTACCTCACCCATACTGCTCTGTCTCCAGAGTCTGGAATCTGACCACTTTACCTCACCCATACTGCTCTGTCTCCAGAGTCCGGAATCTGACCGCTGTACTCCACCCATACTGCTCTGTCTCCAGAGTCCGGAATCTGACCACTGTACCTCACCCATACTGCTCTGTCTCCAGAGTCCGGAATCTGACCGCTGTACCTCACCCATACTGCTCTGTCTCCAGAGTCCAGAATCTGACCACTGTACCTCACCCATACTGCTCTGTCTCCAGAGTCCAGAATCTGACATCTGACCACTGTACCTCACCCATACTGCTCTGTTTCCAGAGTCCGGAATCTGACCACTTTACCTCACCCATACTGCTCTGTCTCCAGAGTCCGGAATCTGACCGCTGTACCTCACCCATACTGCTCTGTCTCCAGAGTCCGCAATCTGACCACTTTACCTCACCCATACTGCTCTGTCTCCAGAGTCCAGAATCTGACATCTGACCACTGTACCTCACCCATACTGCTCTGTCTCCAGAGTCCGGAATCTGACAGCTGTACCTTACCCATACTGCTCTGTCTCCAGAGTCCGGAATCTGACCGCTGTACCTCACCCATACTGCTCTGTCTCCAGAGTCCGGAACCTGACCGCTGTACCTCACCCATACTGCTCTGTCTCCAGAGTCCGGAATCTGACCACTCTCCAGAGTTCGGAATCTGACCGCTGTACCTCACCCATACTGCTCTGTCTCCATAGTCCGGAATCTGACCGCTGTACATCACCCATACTGCTCTGTCTCCAGAGTCCGGAATCTGACCGCTGTACATCACCCATACTGCTCTGTCTCCAGAGTCCGGAATCTGACCCGCTGTACCTCACCCATACTGCTCTGTCTCCAGAGTCCGGAATCTGACCGCTGTACCTCACCCATACTGCTTTGTCTCCAGAGTCCGGAATCTGATCACTGTACCTCATCCATACTGCTCTGTCTCCAGAGTCCGTAATCTGACCGCTGTACCTTACCCATACTGCTCTGTCTCCAGAGTCCGGAATCTGACCACTGTACCTCACCCATACTGCTCTGTCTCCAGAGTCCGGAATCTGACCGCTGTACCTCACCCATACTGCTCTGTCTCCAGAGTCCGGAATCTGACCGCTGTACCTCACCCATACTGCTCTGTCTCCAGAGTCCGGAACCTGACCGCTGTACCTCACCCATACTGCTCTGTCTCCAGAGTCCGGAATCTGACCGCTGTACCTCACCCATACTGCTCTGTCTCCAGAGTCCGGAACCTGACCGCTATACCTCACCCATACTGCTCTGTCTCCAGAGTCCGGAATCTGACCGCTGTACCTCACCCATACTGCTCTGTCTCCAGAGTCCGGAACCTGACCGCTGTACCTCACCCATACTGCTCTGTCTCCAGAGTCCGGAATCTGACCGCTGTACCTCACCCATACTGCTCTGTCTCCAGAGTCCAGAATCTGACATCTGACCACTGTACCTCACCCATACTGCTCTGTCTCCAGAGTCCGGAATCTGACCACTTTACCTCACCCATACTGCTCTGTCTCCAGAGTCCGGAATCTGACCGCTGTACCTCACCCATACTGCTCTGTCTCCAGAGTCCGGAATCTGACCACTGTACCTCATCCATACTGCTCTGTCTCCAGAGTCCGGAACCTGACCGCTGTACCTCACCCATACTGCTCTGTCTCCAGAGTCCGGAATCTGACCGCTGTACCTCACCCATACTGCTCTGTCTCCAGAGTCCAGAATCTGACATCTGACCACTTTACCTCACCCATACTGCTCTGTCTCCAGAGTCCGGAATCTGACCGCTGTACTCCACCCATACTGCTCTGTCTCCAGAGTCCGGAATCTGACATCTGACCACTGTACCTCACCCATACTGCTCTGTCTCCAGAGTCCGGAATCTGACCGCTGTACCTCACCCATACTGCTCTGTCTCCAGAGTCCAGAATCTGACATCTGACCACTGTACCTCACCCATACTGCTCTGTCTCCAGAGTCCAGAATCTGACATCTGACCACTGTACCTCACCCATACTGCTCTGTTTCCAGAGTCCGGAATCTGACCACTTTACCTCACCCATACTGCTCTGTCTCCAGAGTCCGGAATCTGACCGCTGTACCTCACCCATACTGCTCTGTCTCCAAAGTCCGCAATCTGACCACTTTACCTCACCCATACTGCTCTGTCTCCAGAGTCCAGAATCTGACATCTGACCACTGTACCTCACCCATACTGCTCTGTCTCCAGAGTCCGGAATCTGACCGCTGTACCTTACCCATACTGCTCTGTCTCCAGAGTCCGGAATCTGACCGCTGTACCTCACCCATACTGCTCTGTCTCCAGAGTCCGGAACATGACCACTGTACCTCACCCATACTGCTCTGTCTCCAGAGTCCGGAATCTGACATCTGACCATTGTACCTCACCCATGCTGCTCTGTCTCCAGAGTCCGGAATCTGACCGCTGTACCTCACCCATACTGCTCTGTCTCCAGAGTCCGGAACCTGACCGCTGTACCTCACCCATACTGCTCTGTCTCCAGAGTCCGGAATCTGACCGCTGTACCTCACCCATACTGCTCTGTCTCCAGAGTCCAGAATCTGACATCTGACCACTGTACCTCACCCATACTGCTCTGTCTCCAGAGTCTGGAATCTGACCACTTTACCTCACCCATACTGCTCTGTCTCCAGAGTCCGGAATCTGACCGCTGTACTCCACCCATACTGCTCTGTCTCCAGAGTCCGGAATCTGACATCTGACCACTGTACCTCACCCATACTGCTCTGTCTCCAGAGTCCAGAATCTGACATCTGACCACTGTACCTCACCCATACTGCTCTGTTTCCAGAGTCCGGAATCTGACCACTTTACCTCACCCATACTGCTCTGTCTCCAGAGTCCGGAATCTGACCGCTGTACCTCACCCATACTGCTCTGTCTCCAGAGTCCGCAATCTCACCACTTCACCTCACCCATACTGCTCTGTCTCCAGAGTCCAGAATCTGACCACTGTACCTCACCCATACTGCTCTGTCTCCAGAGTCCGGAATCTGACCGCTGTACCTTACCCATACTGCTCTGTCTCCAGAGTCCGGAATCTGACCGCTGTACCTCACCCATACTGCTCTGTCTCCAAAGTCCGGAACCTGACCGCTGTACCTCACCCATACTGCTCTGTCTCCAGAGTCCGGAACATGACCACTGTACCTCACCCATACTGCTCTGTCTCCAGAGTCCGGAATCTGACCACTCTCCAGAGTTCGGAATCTGACCGCTGTACCTCAGCCATACTGCTCTGTCTCCATAGTCCGGAATCTGACCGCTGTACATCACCCATACTGCTCTGTCTCCAGAGTCCGGAATCTGACCGCTGTACATCACCCATACTGCTCTGTCTCCAGAGTCCGGAATCTGACCGCTGTACCTCACACATACTGCTCTGTCTCCAGAGTCCGGAATCTGACCGCTGTACCTCACCCATACTGCTCTGTCTCCAGAGTCCGGAATCTGACCGCTGTATATCACCCATACTGCTCTGTCTCCAGAGTCCGGAATCTGACCACTGTACCTCACCCATACTGCTCTGTCTCCAGAGTCCGGAATCTGACCGCTGTACCTCACCCATACTACTCTGTCTCCAGAGTCCGGAACCTGACCGTTGTACCTCACCCATACTGCTCTGTCTCCAGAGTCCGGAATCTGACCGCTGTACTTCACCCATACTGCTCTGTCTCCAGAGTCCGGAATCTGACCGCTGTACCTCACCCATACTGCTCTGTCTCCAGAGTCCGCAATCTGACCACTTTACCTCACCCATACTGCTCTGTCTCCAGAGTCCAGAATCTGACATCTGACCACTGTACCTCACCCATACTGCTCTGTCTCCAGAGTCCGGAATCTGACCGCTGTACCTTACCCATACTGCTCTGTCTCCAGAGTCCGGAATCTGACCGCTGTACCTCACCCATACTGCTCTGTCTCCAGAGTCCGGAACATGACCACTGTACCTCACCCATACTGCTCTGTCTCCAGAGTCCGGAATCTGACCACTCTCCAGAGTTCGGAATCTGACCGCTGTACCTCACCCATACTGCTCTGTCTCCAGAGTCCGGAACATGACCACTGTACCTCACCCATACTGCTCTGTCTCCAGAGTCCGGAATCTGACCGCTGTACCTCACACATACTGCTCTGTCTCCAGAGTCCGGAATCTGACCGCTGTACCTCACCCATACTGCTCTGTCTCCAGAGTCCGCAATCTCACCACTTCACCTCACCCATACTGCTCTGTCTCCAGAGTCCAGAATCTGACATCTGACCACTGTACCTCACCCATACTGCTCTGTCTCCAGAGTCCGGAATCTGACCGCTGTACCTTACCCATACTGCTCTGTCTCCAGAGTCCGGAATCTGACCGCTGTACCTCACCCATACTGCTCTGTCTCCAAAGTCCGGAACCTGACCGCTGTACCTCACCCATACTGCTCTGTCTCCAGAGTCCGGAACATGACCACTGTACCTCACCCATACTGCTCTGTCTCCAGAGTCCGGAATCTGACCACTCTCCAGAGTTCGGAATCTGACCGCTGTACCTCAGCCATACTGCTCTGTCTCCATAGTCCGGAATCTGACCGCTGTACATCACCCATACTGCTCTGTCTCCAGAGTCCGGAATCTGACCGCTGTACATCACCCATACTGCTCTGTCTCCAGAGTCCGGAATCTGACCGCTGTACCTCACACATACTGCTCTGTCTCCAGAGTCCGGAATCTGACCGCTGTACCTCACCCATACTGCTCTGTCTCCAGAGTCCGGAATCTGACCGCTGTATATCACCCATACTGCTCTGTCTCCAGAGTCCGGAATCTGACCGTTGTACCTCACCCATACTGCTCTGTCTCCAGAGTCCGGAATCTGACCGCTGTACCTCACCCATACTGCTCTGTCTCCAGAGTCCGCAATCTGACCACTTTACCTCACCCATACTGCTCTGTCTCCAGAGTCCAGAATCTGACATCTGACCACTGTACCTCACCCATACTGCTCTGTCTCCAGAGTCCGGAATCTGACCGCTGTACCTTACCCATACTGCTCTGTCTCCAGAGTCCGGAATCTGACCGCTGTACCTCACCCATACTGCTCTGTCTCCAGAGTCCGGAACATGACCACTGTACCTCACCCATACTGCTCTGTCTCCAGAGTCCGGAATCTGACCACTCTCCAGAGTTCGGAATCTGACCGCTGTACCTCACCCATTCTGCTCTGTCTCCATAGTCCGGAATCTGACCGCTGTACCTCACCCATACTGCTCTGTCTCCAGAGTCCGGAATCTGACCGCTGTACATCACCCATACTGCTCTGTCTCCAGAGTCCGGAATCTGACCACTGTACCTCACCCATACTGCTCTGTCTCCAGAGTCCGGAATCTGACCGCTGTACCTCACCCATACTACTCTGTCTCCAGAGTCCGGAATCTGACCCGCTGTACCTCACCCATACTGCTTTGTCTCCAGAATCCGGAATCTGACCACTGTACCTCACCCATACTGCTCTGTCTCCAGAGTCCGGTACCTGACCGCTGTACCTCACACATACTGCTCTGTCTCCAGAGTCCGGAACCTGACCGTTGTACCTCACCCATACTGCTCTGTCTCCAGAGTCCGGAATCTGACCGCTGTACTTCACCCATACTGCTCTGTCTCCAGAGTCCGGAATCTGACCGCTGTACCTCACCCATACTGCTCTGTCTCCAGAGTCCAGAATCTGACCACTCTCACCGCTGTCCCGATGGAGTGGCCCCGACACGCGCCGCAAGCAGCGGTGTCCGGCCACGTATTGCTGTCGGAATCCTCTGCCGACGGAGCAGCCCTGACACGCGCCGCACGCAGCGGTGTCCGGCTACTGATACTCACCGCTGCCTTGCTGCCGGAATCTTCTGCTGGTGGAGTGGCCCCGACACGCGCCGCACGCAGCGGTGTCCGGCCAGCTCAGGAGAGCTCAGTGTCTCCCTCAGCCGGGGCCCATACCGAGCCGCACGCAGCTGCGATGGGACCCCGCCGGCAGCTCCCGCGGTGCAGACTGGCAGTGGCAGAGCTGCCAGTCTGTGTGTGTAAGAAAGAAAAAGAAAAATAATAAAGAAAAAATTATTCAGATAAAATCCAAGTGAACCAGCTCCCTCGGGCACTAAACCAAGACTGGGTTGGAGGGGGGACATAGTAGTGGAGGAGCTAGTCACATGGTTATAAATTTAAAGTGCCAGCTCCCAGTTACTACCTACTATTTCCCCATTGTATCTGCACTCCAGTGGCCCCTAGTGGATGAAGGAGAAAAAGAGGTGCACCAAGGTCGCTGGATGGCTAAGATAAGCGACACAAGTGGCCGACACAAACACCTGGCCCATCTAGGAGAGACACTGCAGTGTCAGGCAGGATGGCACTTCAAAAAATAGTCTCCAAACAGCACATGATGCAAAGAAAAATGAAAGAAAAAGAGGTGCAAGATGGAATTGTCCTTGGGCCCTCCCACCCACCCTTATGTTGTATAAACAGGACATGCACACTTGAACAACCCCATCATTTCAGCGACAGGGTCTGCCACACAACTGTGACTGAAATGACTGGTTGGTTTGGGCCCCCACCAAAAAAGAAGAAATCAATCGCTCCTTGCACAAACTGGCTCTACAGAGGCAAGATGTCCACCTCCTCCTCATCGTCCGATTCCTCACCCCTTTCACTGTGTACATCCCCCTCCTCACAGATTATTAATTCGTCCCCACTGGAATCCACCATCTCAGGTCCCTGTGTACTTTCTGGAGGCAATTGCTGGTGAATGTCTCCACGGAGGAATTGATTATAATTCATTTTGATAAACATCATCTTCTCCACATTTTCTGGAAGTAACCTCGTACGCCGATTGCTGACAAGGTGAGCGGCTGCACTAAACACTCTTTCGGAGTACACACTGGAGGGTGGGCAACTTAGGTAAAATAAAGCCAGTTTCTGCAAGGGCCTCCAAATTGCCTCTTTTTCCTGCCAGTATACGTACGGACTGTCTGACGTGCCTACTTGGATGCGGTCACTCATATAATCCTCCACCATTCTTTCAATGGTGAGAGAATCATATGCAGTGACAGTAGACGACATGTCAGTAATCGTTGGCAGGTCCTTCAGTCCGGACCAGATGTCAGCGCTCGCTCCAGACTGCCCTGCATCACCGCCAGCGGGTGGGCTCGGAATTCTTAGCCTTTTCCTCGCACCCCCAGTTGCGGGAGAATGTGAAGGAGGAGCTGTTGACGGGTCACATTCCGCTTGACTTGACAATTTTCTCACCAGCAGGTCTTTGAACCTCTGCAGACTTGTGTCTGCCGGAAAGAGAGATCCAACGTAGGTTTTAAATCTAGGATCGAGCACGGTGGCCAAAATGTAGTGCTCTGATTTCAACAGATTGACCACCCGTGAATCCTGGTTAAGCGAATTAAGGGCTCCATCCACATGTCCCACATGCCTAGCGGAATCGCTCTGTTTTAGCTCCTCCTTCAATGTCTCCAGCTTCTTCTGCAAAAGCCTGATGAGGGGAATGACCTGACTCAGGCTGGCAGTGTCTGAACTGACTTCACGTGTGGCAAGTTCAAAGGGTTGCAGAACCTTGCACAACGTTGAAATCATTCTCCACTGCGCTTGAGTCAGGTGCATTCCCCCTCCTTTGCCTATATCGTAGGCACATGTATAGGCTTGAATGGCCTTTTGCTGCTCCTCCATCCTCTGTAGCATATAGAGGGTTGAATTCCACCTCGTTACCACCTCTTGCTTCAGATGATGGCAGGGCAGGTTCAGGAGTGTTTGCTGGTGCTCCAGTCTTCGGCACGCGGTGGCTGAATGCCGAAAGTGGCCCGCAATTCTTCGGGCACCGACAGCATCTCTTGCACGCCCCTGTCGTTTTTTAAATAATTCTGCACCACCAAATTCAATGTATGTGCAAAACATGGGACGTGCTGGAATTTGCCCAGATGTAATGCACGCACAATATTGCTGGCATTGTCCGATGTCACAAATCCCCAGGAGAGTCCAATTGGGGTAAGCCATTCTGCGATGATGTTCATCAGTTACCGTAAGAGGTTTTCAGCTTTGTGCCTCTTCTGGAAAGCGGTGATACAAAGCGTAGCCTGCCTAGGAACGAGTTGGCGTTTGCGAGATGCTGCTACTGGTGCCGCCGCTGCTGTTCTTGCTGCGGGAGGCAATACATCTACCCAGTAAGCTGTCACAGTCTTTACTGATGGAGTTATTTGCTCCTGTAGAGGAAGCATGAGTATTCTAACAATATGAAGTTATGTGTAATTGTCAGAGAAGTAACTTCATATAGTTAAAATTCTAATATTTCCTATACAGGAGCAAACAGCTTCATCAGTAAGGTGTCTGCTTCCAGTGTAATAGGTTGTGGTTTCTAATCCTGGGTGTGACACTTGTAAAATGTGTATATTCAGTATAATAAAGAGGGTGTGATTTGTATGGTGCAGGGACCAGTGAGGAAGTCAGCCACTGAAAAGACAGCGACAGCTATCAATTAACTTACTTCAATGGTGTCACAGAATGGGAGGAGAGGTGCCCCCCTTCAGAGCAGGAGCCCGGCGGCAGATGAATCCGTTGCCTCCCAGAGTTCTGCCTCTGGTCCTGAGTCTGCCCTGCTCCACTTGTCCACATGTCCGTGGTTAAGTGGACATTGGGTACAACTGCATTTTTTAGGACACTGGTGACTCTTTTTCTGAGGTCTGTGTACATTTTCGGTATCGCCTGCCTAGAGAAATGGAACCTAGATGGTATTTGGTACCGGGGACACAGTACCTCAATCAAGTCTGTAGTTGCCTGTGAATTAACGGTGGATACCGGAACCACGTTTCTCACCACCCAGGCTGACAAGACCTGAGTTATCCGCTTTGCAGCAGGATGACTGCTGTGATATTTCATCTTCCTCGCAAAGGACTGTTGGACAGTCAATTGCTTACTGGAAGTAGTACAAGTGGTCTTCAGACTTCCCCTCTGGGATGACGATCGACTCCCAGCAGCAACAACAGCAGCGCCAGCAGCAGTAGGCGTTACACTCAAGGATGCATCGGAAGAATCCCAGGCAGGAGAGGACTCGTCAGACTTGACAGTGACATGGCCTGCAGGACTATTGGCTTTCCTGTGTAAGGAGGAAATTGACACTGAGGGAGTTGGTGGTGTGGTTTGCAGGAGCTTGGTTACAAGAGGAAGGGATTTAGTGGTCAGTGGACTGCTTCCGCTGTCATCCAAAGTTTTTGAACTTGTCACTGACTTATGATGAATGTGCTGCAGGTGACGTATAAGGGAGGATGTTCCGAGGTGGTTAACGTCCTTACCCCTACTTATTACAGCTTGACAAAGGCAACACACGGCTTGACACCTGTTGTCCGCATTTCTGTTAAAATAATTCCACACCGAAGGGGCGTGGCCTGGCTGCTGTGGAGAGTAGCTGTGCATCTCCTCAGCTCCTGCAATCACTGCTAATAAAAGCCCTTTTACACCCCCCTGACTGATGCCTGTCGGCCCCAGGTGCCCCTCGGTGGCCACAGCTGCCCCACTGTTGTTGTTTGGGGGGACCCGCGGAGTCGGGGAGCACTTTTAAGTGCTCCTGCGGATTGCGGCCTTCCCCCCGAGGTGAAGCCGGGGCCTGGAGTTGAGAGGCGGCCCGGACTGGCCGCTGGAAAGAAGAGCCTTGCCGTGGACTGTTCCCCCTCGCATACTGCCGCCCTGCTTGGACCCCTCGTGGCCCCCCCGGTGGACGGAGAGTCGTGCCCCGTCGAGTGGGTGAGTCCGCTCCGTGATCGGAGCTTCCCTGCTAGCCGCCGCGCTCGCTGTCCCCCGGAGCTGCGGAAGCCGCTGGGCCGCTGGACGCGCCCTCCCTCCTCTGCCTCTTACGTCCTCCGGGTAGCTGGGGACACGGAGAGCCGCGCGGTCGGCCGCCTGGGCCCCTCGGGTGGACGCACTGAGGGCCGCTATCCTCCCGCTCCCCTGTGCTGTGGGGACGGGAGGCCTACTGACAGGATAGGACAGGAGCCTAGATTGAACTCCCGGGCCGGCGCACAGCTCCGGAGCCGCAGGGAGGAACCACACACCTCTCCCCTGCCCTCTGGAGCTCCATCCATCGGGGGACCAGCCAGCTAGGGGAGCTTCTCCTGCCGGTGCTCACTACTGCGGGTGCCTGGGATAGCTGGGGCCGCCAGGGGTTGGTGGTGCTGCGTGGGGCCCGGTGGCCATCTTGGAGGGGGTCCTCAGCCGACACTGGGAATCAGAGGCGCACGGAGGGGGCTGTGGGACCGCAGCGGAACAACGGGGAGCCACAACATCATCGAGGGATAAGTGAGCGGCTGCTGCTATAAGATCAGTGGCACCCCCTCACCACATTATATTACGATCCAGCTTCTACTTCCCCCCCGTGCAGGGACATCACTGCTGGTCCCTACCTCTGCACGCACCGACTCCGTATACCGGTTTGATTGCCCCCAGGGGGCTGCAGAGTCACCAGTGGCTCCTGACATCACACACCGGGTGCTGGAAACCTCGTCCTGCTCCGCCCTGACCCCGGTGACACCGGCTCTTGAGCCCGGCGGGACCCCACTGGCACCTGACCTGCATTGAAGACCCCACTGCCTGACCTGCTTTAATACTCGGGACTCATACCCCCCGGCCCGCAACGGCGGAGGTGTCCTTGACCAGGGGACTCCCTCCTACCTCGGACGTGGAATCCTCATTGCTGACATTCCCGCCATACCAGCCCCCGGCGCTATGACCGCCTGAAAGTGAGGAGCGCGGTCCCCCCCCTGGGTGTCCCCCCCCCCCACCTTTTTTTTTTTTTGCTATTTTTTTTTGTTTTGTTTTGCGTTTGACTCCCCGTATCCCCTGACGGATCATATTTCATAGTATAATACCCTACACTGGTACGATCCACATGCAGAAATCTTCGTCCAAGACTCCTAAACAAGGGGGTGCTGATATCTCTCAACACTTTACCAGGGGCACCAAGAATACCCAACCTAGGGGTCTCCCCTCCCCTCTGCACGATTCTATGGATAACTCCGCCTTCCGCTCCGTCCACTAAAGATGATATCTTAGCCCTCCGCTCCCTTATTTCGGACTTTAAGGACTCCTTGGAGTCCAAACTGGACAAGGCGGTGGCCTCCATTAAAACGGACATCTCTTCCCTTGCTTCCAGAGCCTCGAAAATGGAATCACGTCAGGACCATTTCCAGAAAGCTCTAAACGATACGGGGCGCGATCTGGACCACATTGTCTCAAAACTATCAGAGCTTCGCACTAAAAACGAGGATCTCGAGAACCGCGAACGCAGATCCAATCTGCGCATTCGCAACATCCCGGAATCCGTCAGCATGGATAACCTCGAACCTTATCTCCACGACCTCTTCTCCTTCCTGATCCCGGACCTGGGGGCTGTACAGATCCCTCTAGAGAGGGCTCACCTTGCCCTTCGTCCTAAGCCTAGGGATGGCGAACCTCCTCGTGATGTGGTCCTCCGCTTCCTCAAGTTTAAGGATAAGGAAAGGGTCCTCAATTCCACCCTTGGAAAGCCTTATGTACTCTACAATTCTTCTAAACTACAGTTCTTCCAAGATCTGGCCCCTCTGACCTTAGCTAAATGGAGAGAACTCCGTGATCTGACAAAGGCACTACGGGACAGGAACATCCGATACCGATGGGGCTTCCCCTTCAAGCTAATCGTTGACCTCCAGGGAAAGACGGTCATCATCAGAGATCCCCGTGAGGGCAGGGACCTGCTCTCGCATATAGAGGAGGCTGGCCCCCCCGTTGGAGCAGACCACTCAACTTAAAATTAGATGATGCGTTAGGTTGGATGTTCTCCAACGAGCCCTTTTTCCTATCCGTCGATAACTACACCAGCCCTTGAATAATCTGCACCACTATGCATACTTCCCCCCTCAGACATCTGTATAACTTTTCATTGACTGTTTGTTGTCGTGGAATCACACCCCTTGTTATACTGTTATACAGTTATACGATGATACGACTGTAAGGATTTCAATGTTATGTTCACGTAATGCATATGTTCAGTCCTCCCCATATACCCCTCCCCCCCCCCCCCCTTTTTTTTCCCCCTCCTTTCTCATCCCCCCATCCATCCATCCCTACCCCATGATGCCTTTTGTTCTTTTCTGGAATTATCTCGAGGTCACTCTTTGTAGCAGTTCAAACTCACTAAACTCCATATGTTTATAGTAGCCTGGGTGGCCAATCTCTGGTTTCTAGCAATCGCCCCTAGCCCTTTATGCTACTTCCAATTGAGGTTAGATTCTATCGCTCCCTTACGCCCCATTTTGCCTCCCATTGTTAGTTTGTTCTCAGTTCAGGGACTTAATGTCTCTCTTAGATGCTCACGGTTATAATGATAGCACCATGCATTACTAGGTCTCTTTTCTCCTGCAGTCCCAACGTTTTCAAGTTTTATCTGTTTTTGTTTGTGGTGCGGTCCACGGGCACAGGGGTCTCACATATTTAACCAGATTCTCCGCTGGTACCCTCCTAGACTTCACAAGCTGCACTGTGGGCCCCCTGTGCTGGTCGATCCCGCAGGTTTTAACAAGTGTGTATCTTTGTATACCGTAAAATTTCTGGTATCTCCAGACAATAAGTACTCAATGTATTTTCTGGTAAAGATTGTTTCTCTCCTCCTTCCATACACCCTCCAATTTTTTTTTTTTTCTCTTTCTCTCTTCCCCTCCCCCCTCGTCTCCCTCCCTCTACCCCCTAACCTGTTCTTTCTCTTTTTCCTACCCGTCTCTATTCTTTTTTGGGGGGTTTTGTTTTTCTTTTTTTTCCCCTCTCCTCTTTTTCTTTCTCTCTCCTCTTTTTCTTTCTCTCCCTTTTTTTTCTAAACTTTTCCTCCCGAGCGAGTCGGTCTCCTACTACTGATCTCCCTTTTCATTACCTCACCCAAACTCTCCCTGCTCCCAGCACCATGCCCTTCACCATTGCCTCTATGAATGTCCGGGGCCTTAACACGCCCCATTAACGCTCTCATCTGTTCCGTACAATCCGCACCCTACGCGCAGACATAGTTCTACTTCAAGAAACACATTTTAAGCGTAATGGCCACCCCACTTTATCTTCCAGACGATTTTCCACTGTGTTGTACTCCTCAAGTGAATCTAAGCACAACGGAGTCGCTATTCTGATAAGCAACAATCTCCCCTTCACCCAAAGCTCGGTTCATGTTGACACAGATGGGAGGTATATTATTCTGGTTGGCAGGCTGGGACGCCAGGACGTAACTATAGCCAACCTATACGCACCCAACACGGGCCAACAACGGTTTTTGAGATCCTTTTTCAAAGCTCTCCAGAAACACAGAGCGGGTTATGTATTCCTGGGAGGGGACTTCAACGCAGTCCTAGACCCTCTACTAGATAAATCCGCTCCCCAGAAGCACCCCCGCACCCGTCATATATCCGACACCTTCTCCAAACTTATTAAAGAAGCATCTCTCTTCGATACCTGGCGTGCTCTTAACCCATCCTCCAAGGACTATACTTTTTTTTCCTGCCCCCATCAATCTTATTCCAGACTAGACTATCTCTTCTGCAGCCCCCAGCCTCTAACCACATTCTTTCCTCTTCGATTATCCCCAATGTCTGGTCGGATCATTCCTCCATCGCGTCCGCATTTGATCTGTTGGATGCCCCAACTTCCCGCCCATCTTGGCGCTTGAACGAGACACTTCTTAAAATTCCCTCCTTCAAATCCAAGATAGCCGGGCTGCTCACGGAATATTTTTCTCTTAACAATCCTGAATCAGGATGTTCCCCATTAGTCTGGGAAGCCCACAAAGCTGTCCTCAGAGGCTATGTAATTAGTTATGCATCTCATCGCAATAGGGAACACAAAGCAAAACTCAAGGGCCCTCATTCCGAGTTGATCGGTCGCAAGGCGAATTTAGCAGAGTTACACACGCTAAGCCGCCGCCTACTGGGAGTGAATCTTAGCTTCTTAAAATTGCGACCGATGTATTCGCAATATTGCGATTACTAACTACTTAGCAGTTTCAGAGTAGCTTCAGACTTACTCTGCCTGTGCGATCAGTTCAGTGCTTGTCGTTCCTGGTTGACGTCACAAACACACCCAGCGTTCGCCCAGGCACTCCCACCGTTTCTCCGGCCACTCCTGCGTTTTTTCCGGAAACGGTAGCGTTTTCAGCCACACGCCCCTGAAACGCCGTGTTTCCGCCCAGTAACACCCATTTCCTGTCAATCACATTACGATCGCCGGAGCGATGAAAAAGCCGTGAGTAAAATTACTTTCTACATAGCAAAGTTACTTGGCGCAGTCGCAGTGCGAACATTGCGCATGCGTACTAAGCGGATTTTCATTGCGATGCGATGAAAAATACCGAGCGAACAACTCGGAATGAGGGCCAAGAATCTCACTGATCAGGTCCAAAACCTAGACTCTCTTCATAAAAGTAGTCCCACGGACTCGAACTACAAACAGCTTATGGTAGCCAAGGCAGCCCTCAATGCACTAATCACAGAAAAGATAGATAAATCCCTTCGTTGGCTGAATCAGCGATTTTATGAGAAAAACAACAAGGCTGACGCCCTCTTGGCAAACAGGTTAAAAGCACGTAAAGCCCTCTCTTCTATAGTCTCACTTAAGGACTCTAATGGCAACACACATTATAAACCCTCAGACATCAACTCTATCTTTAAGGAATACTACGCCCGCTTGTATAACTCCCCAGACAGTTCGTCATCCCTACCTGACTCAAATATGCGAATTTCCGATTTCCTGACCTCATGCTCTCTTCCACAGTTGGATGATCCTTCAACCACTGCACTATGTAAGCCTATATCCGACGAGGAAGTATCGGCTGCTCTTAAACTTCAGAAACCCTCTAAGGCCCCAGGACCGGACGGCCTACCCTTCGCATACTATAAAACATTCGAATCTGATCTAGTCCCCCACTTGACGTCTACTTTTAATAAAATCCTTAACGGGGAACTCTTTCACAGCGAAACTACTAGAGCACTAATCACTGTTATTCCCAAGCCTGGTAAGGATCACCAGCAGGTATCTAATTATCGCCCTATATCCCTTCTCAATACCGACCTGAAACTTTTTGCAAAAATTCTTGCCCTACGCCTGAACCCTCTTCTCCCGTCCCTTATACACCCCGACCAAGTCGGATTTGTCCCTACACGCCAAGCTCTAGATAATACTAGACGCACCATCAACTTGATCCATCATGCTAACTCAGTCAAGTTCCCCTCTCATTAGACGCGGAAAAAGCCTTCGATAGAGTTTCGTGGGCCTTCCTCGATCAAACGCTCCGCAGCTTTGGTGTCCGAGGGAAATTTCTCCAAGCAATCTCGGCACTCTATCACAACCCCTCCACTTCTGTTCTAACAAACGGAATTCTTTCGGACACCTTCGCCATCACCAATGGTACGTGACAGGGATGCCCCCTGTCGCCTCTCATCTTCGCTCTGATAATTGAACCTCTCGCCTGCCGCATCTGTCTTAATCCGGACATTACGGGCTTTTCTATCAAAGACTCACACTACAAACTTTCCCTTTTTGCGGATGACGTCCTCCTCACCCTCACTAACCCGTTAATTTCCCTACCCAATCTTTTCAAAGAATTAACTCTCTACGGGGACCTCTCTGGATATAGGGTGAACAACGACAAGTCAGAGGCTCTCCCACTACACATCCCTCTCAATACCCTAAACCTTCTGAAATCCAACTTCCCTTATGCATGGCGTCACACCTCCATTAAATATTTGGGGGTGCAAATCACCAAATCTTACCATTCTCTCTATGACGCCAACTTTCCACCCTTATTTAAGGAAATATCTCAAAACATCTTAGGATGGAAAAAACATTTCTTCATTTCTTGGATCGGCAGGAATAATGCCATTAAGATGAACGTCATCCCCAAGATATTATACCTCTTCCAGACTCTCACTGTCCCGGTCCCTCTTCGGATTCTATCCTCCCTCCAGACCCAATATGGTAAATTCATATGGAATGACAAGAAGCCACGACTGCGTAGGGAGACCCTCCAACAGAGCTCTCCGTGTGGTGGTCTAGGCCTTCCCTCGCTGTCAAGATACTACCACGCCACGGCACTCAGTCAACTCGTCGCCTGGCACTCTCCACGGCACACAAGGAGATGGGTGGACTTGGAGAGTGATTTTGCTCAGGTCGATTCGGTTTCTCACCTCCCATGGCTTCCCCGTCCGCACAGACCTAAAACCATTCAGCCAGTGCCAACAATATCCCTAACTTTATCGGTGTGGGATTCGCTAAAATCTAAACTTACACTCCACACAATTCCCTCTCCCCTAACCCCCATTTGGAACAACCCCTCCTTCTCACCGGGCCGATCCCATTAATTTGCTTCCAACTGGACCAGAGCAGGAGTCTCCCGCTTTCATCATCTACTTTACAACAATGTACCGTACTCATTCGCAGACCTTCAAACAAAGCACTCTCTCCCGACGTCATATTTCTATCAATACCTTCAAATTCGAAATTTCGTTATGTCCTCAACTAGGACAACGCCTATCCCTACCGACTCCGATGGAGCGCCTTTGAATGTATCGTCCCACGGACCGAAGCACTATTTCTAATCTGTATCACTCCATTTTGTCTCCAGTTGCGTCACCCCGCACAGCACATGAACTTGCTTGGGAAACTGACTTGGGGACATCCCTGGAAGATGACGCGTGGGAATCTATCCGACTGAATATCTCTAAATGTTCTATTAGCATCTCCATTAAGGAGAACTCCTACAAAGTTTACACGCGATGGTATCTGGTTCCCGAGCGCTTACACCAAATATACCCGAACACTTCTAACCTCTGTTGGCGCCAATGTGGTCAAGTAGGCTCGTATTTTCACATCTGGTGGAGCTGCCCGAGGATAGCCTCTTTTTGGTTAATGGTCCGTATCCTTATCCAGTCGCTTATTCCGGACTGCCCCCTTTTATCCCCTGAGACGTTGCTCCTGTGTGCCCCAGCCTGTCAGCTATCCAAGCCGGAAAACAAACTGGCTATGCATATAGCCTGTGCAGCTAAACTCCAGATTGCTAAATCATGGAAACTCCCCACCCCTCCAACCCGTCCGGAACTCATGAACCGCGTTTGGTTTGTGGCAAAGATGGAATATCTCTCCTCCTTGATGAACAACACAGTGGATAAATTCCACGGCGTCTGGACACCTTGGTACACTAAATTTCAAGTAGCTCTTCCAGGTCTCTCCTAGTTCGCCTTACCCTTTTTCCCCACATGACTCTTCCCCCGACTCGCTCTCCCCCCGTTCGTGACTTGTTTCTGCTTTTTTATACTCCTTTTTTTTCTCTCTTCACTCTCTCCCCTCCTCAATTCTTTACTCCACTCTTCCTTCTTTTTCCATATGACTCTCTCGATAATCTCCTACAAATCCTCCCAAAGATCCCAATGTTTGTCCCTTTGGAATATTTTATACTGTTTCCTAATTTTGTTCCTAACTACCGACTGTTTTTGGATTTGTTTAAAATAAAGAATATAACACATAAACAAAAGCAAAAAAAAAAAAAAAGTAAATATAAAAGAACAAGATAACATGAGGACAAACTCTCGCACTTAATCTTTTACTCCATGTATACTAGTTTTGTTGTGCTTAGATAATGTCCATTGCTTTCATCTGTCATTGTATTCCTCTTGTCAATAAACTTTTGTGATTTAAAAAAAAATTCCACACCGAAGAGGTGATTTTTTTTTGTAATTTGACCAGGCCATATTCGTCCCACGGACAACAGGTGTCTCCCCGGGTGCCTGACTTAAACAAACCACCTCACCATCAGAATCCTCCTTGCCAATTTCCTCCTCAGCGCAAGCAACACCCATATCCTCATCCTGGTGTACTTCAACAGTGACATCTTCAATTTGACCATCAGGAACTGGACTGCGGGTGCTCCTTCCAGCACTTGCAGGGGGCGTGCAAATGGTGGAAGGCGCCACCTCTTCCCGTCCAGTGTTGGGAAGGTCAGGCATCGCAGCCGACACAATTGGACTCTCCTTGGGGATTTGTGATTTAGAAGAACGCACAGTTCTTTGCTGTGCTTTTGCCAGCTTAAGCCTTTTCATTTTTCTAGCGAGAGGATGAGTGCTTCCATCCTCATGTGAAGCTGAACCACTAGCCATGAACATAGGCACGGGCCTCAGCCGTTCTTTGCCACTCCGTGTCGTAAATGGCATATTTGCAAGTTTACGCTTCTCCTCAGACACTCTTAATTTTGATTTTTGGGTCATTTTACAGAACTTTTGTGTTTTGGATTTTACATGCTCTGTACTATGACATTGGGCATCGGCCTTGGCAGACGACGTTGATGGCATTTCATCGTCTCGGCCATGACTAGTGGCAACAGCTTCAGCACGAGGTGGAAGTGGATCTTGATCTTTCCCTATTTTACCCTCCACAATTTTGTTCTCCATTTTTTAATGTGTGGAATTATATGCCAGTATCAATAGCAATGGCCTACTACTATATATACTGTGCACAACTGAAATGCACCACAGGTATGGATGGATAGTATACTTGACGACTCAGAGGTAGGTAGAGCAGTGGCCTACTGTACCATACTGCTAAATATTATATACTGGTGGTCAGCAAACTGTGCAAAACTGAAATGCACAACAGGTATGGATGGATAGTATACTTGACGACACAGAGGTAGGTAGAGCAGTGGCCTACTGTACCGTACTACTATATATTATATACTGGTGGTCAGCAAACTGTGCAAAACTGAAAAGCACCACAGGTATGGATGGATAGTATACTTGACGACACAGAGGTAGGTAGAGCAGTGGCCTACTGTACCGTACTGATATATATTATATACTGGTGGTCAGCAAACTGTGCAAAACTGAAATGCACCACAGGTATGGATGGATAGTATACTTGACGACACAGAGGTAGGTAGAGCAGTGGCCTTCTGTATCGTACTCCTATATATTATATACTGGTGGTCAGCAAAATTATGCACTGTACTCCTACTATATACTACAATGCAGCACAGATATGGAGCGTTTTTCAGGCAGAGAACGTATAATACTGGTGGTCACTGGTCAGCAAAACTCTGCACTGTACTCCTCCTATATAATACTGTTGGTCCCCAGTCCCCACAATAAAGCAGTGTGAGCACAGATATATGCAGCACACTGAGCACAGATATGGAGCGTTTTTCAGGCAGAGAACGTATAATACTGGTGGTCACTGGTCAGCAAAACTCTGCACTGTACTCCTCCTATATAATACTGCTGGTCCCCAGTCCCCACAATAAAGCAGTGTGAGCACAGATATATGCAGCACACTGAACACAGATATGGAGCTTTTTTCAGTCAGAGAACGTATAATACTGGTGGTCACTGGTCAGCAAAACTCTGCACTGTACTCCTCCTATAATACTGCTGGTCCCCAGAATAAAGATATTTGCAGCCCCCTGAAAGCTCTGAAACAAAGTGAGAAGACGCCAGCCACGTCCTCTCACTATCATTCCCAATGCACGAGTGAAAAATGGCGGCGACGCGCGGCTCCTTATATAGAATCCGAATCTCGCGAGAATCCGACAGCGGGATGATGACGTTCGGGCGCGCTCGGGTTAACCGAGCAATACTGGAGTATCCGAGTATGCTTCGGACCCGTGTAAAAATAAGATTTTACTCACCGGTAAATCTATTTCTCGTAGTCCGTAGTGGATGCTGGGAACTCCGAAAGGACCATGGGGATAGCGGCTCCGCAGGAGACTGGGCACAACTAAAGAAAGCTTTTAGGTCACCTGGTGTGCACTGGCTCCTCCCACCATGACCCTCCTCCAAGCCTCAGTTAGGACACTGTGCCCGGACGAGCTGACATAATAAGGAAGGATTTTGAATCCCGGGTAAGACTCTTACCAGCCACACCAATCACACCGTATAACTCGTGATACCATACCCAGTTTTACAGTATGAAAACAACTGAGCCTCTCAACAGATGGCTCAACAATAACCCTTTAGTTAACAATAACTATGTACAAGTATTGCAGACAATCCGCACTTGGGACGGGCGCCCAGCATCCACTACGGACTACGAGAAATAGATTTACCGGTGAGTAAAAATAAGAATTTACTTACCGATAATTCTATTTCTCGTAGTCCGTAGTGGATGCTGGGAACTCCGTAAGGACCATGGGGAATAGCGGCTCCGCAGGAGACTGGGCACAAAAAGAAAAGCTTTAGGACTACCTGGTGTGCACTGGCTCCTCCCCCTATGACCCTCCTCCAAGCCTCAGTTGGGATACTGTGCCCGGACGAGCGTACACAATAAGGAAGAATTTTGAATCCCGGGTAAGACTCATACCAGCCACACCAATCACACCGTACAACCAGTGATATGAACCCAGTTAACAGCATGATAACAGAGGAGCCTCTGGATAGATGGCTCACAACAATAATAACCCGATTTGTTAACAATAACTATGTACAAGTATTGCAGATAATCCGCACTTGGGATGGGCGCCCAGCATCCACTACGGACTACGAGAAATAGAATTATCGGTAAGTAAATTCTTATTTTCTCTGACGTCCTAGTGGATGCTGGGAACTCCGTAAGGACCATGGGGATTATACCAAAGCTCCCAAACGGGCGGGAGAGTGCGGATGACTCTGCAGCACCGAGTGAGAAAACTCCAGGTCCTCCTCAGCCAGAGTGTCAAATTTGTAAAATTTTACAAAAGTATTTGACCCTGACCAAGTAGCATCTCGGCAGAGTTGTAAAGCCGAGACCCCTCGGGCAGCCGCCCAAGATGAGCCCACCTTCCTTGTGGAGTGGGCTTTTACAGATTTTGGCTGTGGCAGGCCTGCCACAGAATGCGCAAGCTGAATTGTACTACAAATCCAGCGAGCAATAGTCTGCTTAGAAGCAGGAGCACCCAGCTTGTTGGGTGCGTACAGGATAAATAGCGAGTCAGATTTTCTGACTCCAGCCGTCCTGGAAACATATATTTTCAGGGCCCTGACAACGTCCAGCAACTTGGAGTCCTCCAAGTCCTTAGTAGCCGCAGGTACCACAATAGGCTGGTTCAGATGAAACGCTGAAACCACCTTTGGGAGAAATTGAGGACGAGTCCTCAATTCTGCCCTGTCCGTATGAAAAATCAGGTAAGGGCTTTTACAGGATAAAGCCGCCAATTCGGACACACGCCTGGCTGAAGCCAGGGCCAACAACATGACCACTTTCCATGTGAGATATTTTAATTCCACAGTGTTGAGTGGTTCAAACCAATGTGATTTTAGGAAATCCAAAACAACATTCAGATCCCAGGGTGCCACTGGAGGCACAAAAGGAGGCTGTATATGTAGCACTCCCTTAACAAACGTCTGGACTTCAGGCACTGAAGCCAGTTCTCTTTGAAAGAAAATCGACAGGGCCGAAATCTGGACCTTAATGGATCCTAATTTTAGGCCCATAGACACTCCTGCTTGCAGGAAATGCAGGAATCGACCCAGTTGAAATTCCTCCGTCGGGGCCTTTTTGGCCTCGCACCACGCAACATATTTCCGCCAGATGCGGTGATAATGCTTTGCGGTTACATCCTTTCTGGCTTTTATCAAAGTAGGGATGACTTCATCTGGAATGCCTTTTTCCTTTAGGATCCGGCGTTCAACCGCCATGCCGTCAAACGCAGCCGCGGTAAGTCTTGGAACAGACAGGGTCCCTGCTGGAGCAGGTCCCTTCTCAGAGGTAGAGGCCACGGGTCCTCTGTGAGCATCTCTTGAAGTTCCGGGTACCAAGTCCTTCTTGGCCAATCCGGAGCCACGAGAATAGTTCTTACTCCTCCCCGCCGTATAAATCTCAGCACCTTGGGTATGAGAGGCAGAGGAGGGAACACATACACCGACTGGTACACCCACGGTGTTACCAGAGCGTCCACAGCTATTGCTTGAGGGTCCCTTGACCTGGCGCAATACCTGTCCAGTTTTTTGTTGAGGCGGGACGCCATCATGTCCACCTTTGGTTTTTCCCAACGGTTTATCATCATGTGGAAGACTTCTGGGTGAAGTCCCCACTCTCCCGGGTGGAGGTCGTGCCTGCTGAGGAAGTCTGCTTCCCAGTTGTCCACTCCCGGAATGAACACTGCCGACAGTGCTATCACATGATTTTTCGCCCAGCGAAGAATCCTTGCAGCTTCTGCCATTGCCCTCCTGCTTCTTGTGCCGCCCTGTCTGTTTACGTGGGCGACTGCCGTGATGTTGTCCGACTGGATCAGCACCGGCTGACCTTGAAGCAGAGGTCTTGCTTGGCTTAGAGCATTGTAAATGGCTCTTAACTCCAGGATATTTATGTGAAGTGATGTCTCCAGGCTTGACCACAAGCCCTGGAAGTTTCTTCCCTGTGTGACTGCTCCCCAGCCTCGCAGGCTGGCATCCGTGGTCACCAGAACCCAGTTCTGAATGCCGAATCTGCGGCCCTCTAGAAGATGAGCACTCTGCAACCACCACAGGAGAGACACCCTTGTCCTTGGGGACAGGGTTATTCGCTGATGCATCTGAAGATGCGATCCGGACCATTTGTCCAGCAGTTCCCACTGGAATGTTCTTGCGTGGAATCTGCCGAATGGGATTGCTTCGTAGGAAGCTACCATTTTTCCCAGGACCCTTGTGCATTGGTGCACTGATACTTGGCCTGGTTTTAGGAGGTTTCTGACTAGCTCGGAAAACTCTCTGGCTTTCTCTTCCGGTAGAAACACCTTTTTCTGGACTGTGTCCAGGATCATCCCTAGGAATAGAAGACGTGTCGTCGGGATCAGCTGCGATTTTGGGATATTGAGAATCCCCTCAATCATGTAACGTGTGGCCCTACTGGAAGTCACATTCGTCTCTTCATCGTCGACACTGGTCAGTATCCGTGTCGGCGTCTGTATCTACCATCTGAGGTAGCGGGCGTTTTAGAGCCCCTGATGGTCTTTGAGACGCCTGGACAGGCACCAGCTGAGTAGCCGGCTGTCTCATGTCATCAACTGTCTTTTGTAAAGAGCTGACACTTTCACGTAAATCCTTCCATAAGCTCATCCACTCAGGTGTCGACTCCCTAGGGGGTGACATCACCAGTACAGGCAATTGCTCCGCCTCCACATCATTTTCCTCTTCATACATGTCGACACAGTCGTACCGACACACAGCACACACACAGGGAATGCTCTGATAGAGGACAGGACCCCACTAGCCCTTTGGGGAGACAGAGGGAGAGTATGCCAGCACACACCAGAGCGCTATATATATGTTGGGATAACACCAAACAGAGTGTTTTTCCCTTTATAGCTGCTGTGTATATTATACTGCGCCTAATTAGTGCCTCCCCCTCTTGTTTTACCCTTTTCTGTAGTGCAGGACTGCAGGGGAGAGTCAGGGTGACGTCCTTCCAGCGGAGCTGTGAGGGAAAATGGCGCCAGTGTGCTGAGGAGATAGGCTCCGCCCCCTTCTCGGCGGACTTTTCTCACGCTTTTTTTCGGAATCTGGCAGGGGTTAATATACATCCATATAGCCCTGGGGGTTATATGTGATGTAATTTAGCCAGCCAAGGTGTTTATATTGCTGCTCAGGGCGCCCCCCCCCCCAGCGCCCTGCACCCATCAGTGACCGGAGCGTGTGGTGCATGAGGAGCAATGGCGCACAGCTGCAGTGCTGTGCGCTACCTTGGTGAAGACTGATGTCTTCTGCCGCCGATTTTCCGGACCTCTTCTTGCTTCTGGCTCTGTAAGGGGGCCGGCGGCGCGGCTCTGGGACCGGACTCCGAGGCTGGGCCTGTGTTCGGTCCCTCTGGAGCTAATGGTGTCCAGTAGCCTAAGAAGCCCAAGCTGGCTGCAAGCAGGCAGGTTCGCTTCTTCTCCCCTTAGTCCCTCGATGCAGTGAGCCTGTTGCCAGCAGGTCTCACTGAAAATAAAAAACCTAAAACTAACTTTTCCTAAGAAGCTCAGGAGAGCCTCCTAGATTGCACCCAGCTCGGTCGGGCACAAAAATCTAACTGAGGCTTGGAGGAGGGTCATAGGGGGAGGAGCCAGTGCACACCAGGTAGTCCTAAAGCTTTTCTTTTTGTGCCCAGTCTCCTGCGGAGCCGCTATTCCCCATGGTCCTTACGGAGTTCCCAGCATCCACTAGGACGTCAGAGAAATCTTATTTTCTCTGACGTCCTAGTGGATGCTGGGAACTCCGAAAGGACCATGGGGATTATACCAAAGCTCCCAAACGGGCGGGAGAGTGCGGATGACTCTGCAGCACCGAATGAGAGAACTCAAGGTCCTCCTCAGCCAGGGTATCAAATTTGTAGAATTTTGCAAACGTGTTTGCCCCTGACCAAGTAGCAGCTCGGCAAAGTTGTAAAGCCGAGACCCCTCGGGCAGCCGCCCAAGATGAGCCCACCTTCCTTATGGAATGGGCTTTTACTGATTTAGGATGCGGCAGTCCAGCCGCAGAATGCGCCAGCTGAATTGTGCTACAAATCCAGCGAGCAATAGTCTGCTTAGAAGCAGGAGCACCCAGCTTGTTGGGTGCATACAGGATAAATAGCAAGTCAGTTTTCCCGACTCTAGCCGTCCTGGAAACATAAATTTTCAAGGCCCTGACTACGTCCAGCAACTTGGAATCCTCCAAGTCCCTAGTAGCCGCAGGCACCACAATAGGTTGGTTCAAGTGAAAAGCTGATACCACCTTAGGGAGAAACTGGGGACGAGTCCTCAATTCTGCCCTATCCATATGGAAAATCAGATAAGGGCTTTTACATGACAAAGCCGCCAATTCTGACACACGCCTGGCTGATGCCAAGGCCAATAACATGACCACTTTCCACGTGAGATATTTTAGATCCACGGTTTTAAGTGGCTCAAACCAATGTGATTTTAAGAAACTCAACACCACGTTGAGATCCCAAGGTGCCACTGGAGGCACAAAAGGGGGCTGAATATGCAGCACTCCCTTAACAAACGTCTGAACTTCAGGTAGTGAAGCTAGTTCTTTCTGGAAGAAAATCGACAGAGCCGAGATCTGTACCTTAATGGAGCCTAATTTCAGGCCCATAGTCACTCCTGCTTGTAGGAAATGCAGAAATCGACCCAGTTGAAATTCCTCTGTTGGGGCCGTTTTGGCCTCACACCAAGCAACATATATCCGCCATATGCGGTGATAATGCTTTGCAGTTACATCTTTCCTGGCTTTAATCAGCGTAGGAATGACTTCCTCCGGAATGCCCTTTTCCTTCAGGATCCGGCATTCAACCGCCCTGCTGTCAAACGCAGCCGCGGTAAGTCTTGGAACAGACAGGGCCACTGCTGTAGCAGATCCTGTCTGAGCGGCAGAGGCCATGGGTCCTCTGAGATCATCTCTTGAAGTTCCGGGTACCACGCTCGTCTTGGCCAATCCGGAACCACGAGTATTGTTCTTACTCCTCGTTTTCTTATTATTCTCAGTACCCTTGGTATGAGAGGCAGAGGAGGGAACACATAAACTGACTGGTACACCCACGGTGTCACTAGAGCGTCCACAGCTATCGCCTGAGGGTCCCTTGACCTGGCGCAATATCTCTCTAGTTGTTTGTTTAGGCGGGACGCCATCATGTCCACCTGTGGCCTTTCCCAACGGTTTACCAAAAGTTGGAAGACTTCTGGATGAAGTCCCCACTCTCCCGGGTGTAGGTCGTGTCCGCTGAGGAAGTCTGCTTCCCAGTTGTCCACTCCCGGAATGAACACTGCTGACAGTGCTAAGACGTGATTTTCCGCCCATCGGAGAATCCTTGTGGCTTCTGCCATCGCCATCCTGCTTCTTGTGCCGCCCTGTCGGTTTACATGGGCGACTGCCGTGATGTTGTCTGATTGGATCAGTACCGGCTGGTTTTGAAGCAGAGGCCTTGCCAGACTTAGGGCATTGTAAATGGCCCTCAGTTCCAGAATATTTATGTGTAGGGACGACTCCCGACTTGACCAAAGTCCTTGGAAATTTCTTCCCTGTGTGACTGCCCCCCAGCCTCGAAGGCTGGCATCCGTGGTTACCAGGACCCAGTCCTGTATGCCGAATCTGCGGCCCTCTTGAAGATGAGCACTCTGCAGCAACCACAGTAGAGATACCCTGGTCCTTGGAGACAGGGTTATCAGCCGATGCATCTGAAGATGCGATCCCGACCACTTGTCCAAGAGGTCCCACTGAAAGGTTCTTGCATGGAACCTGCCGAATGGAATTTTGCTTCGTAAGAAGCTACCATTTTTCCCAGGACTCGTGTGCAGTGATGCACCGATACCTGTTTTGGTTTCAGGAGGTCTCTGACTAGAGATGACAGCTCCTTGGCTTTCTCCTGCGGGAGAAACACTTTTTTCTGTTCTGTGTCCAGAACCATCCCCAGGAACAGTAGGCGTGTGGTAGGAACCAGCTGTGACTTTGGAATGTATAGAATCCATCCGTGCTGTTGTAGCACTTCCCGAGATAGTGTTACTCCGACCAGCAACTGCTCCTTGGACCTTGCCT
Source organism: Pseudophryne corroboree (assembly GCF_028390025.1). Taxonomy (NCBI): domain Eukaryota; kingdom Metazoa; phylum Chordata; class Amphibia; order Anura; family Myobatrachidae; genus Pseudophryne; species Pseudophryne corroboree. The sequence goes on from NW_026970097.1 coordinate 64,182, forward strand.
TTATAAGGAGATCGTCCAAGTACGGGATAATTAAAACTTCCTTTCTCGAAGGAGTATAATCATTTCTGCCATTACCTTGGTAAAGACCCTCGGTGCCGTGGACAGTCCAAACGGCAGTGTTTGGAATTGGTAATGGCAATCCTGTACCACAAATCTGAGGTACTCCTGGTGAGGATGGTAAATGGGGACATGTAGGTAAGCCTCCTTGATGTCCAGGGATACCATGTAATCCCCCTCCTCCAGGCTTGCAATAATCGCCCTGAGCGATTCCATCTTGAACTTGAATTTTTTTATGTATGTGTTCAAGGATTTCAAATATAAAATGGGTCTCACCGAACCGTCCGGTTTCGGTATGTGGAATAGTAACCCCGTCCTTGTTGAAGTAGGGGCACCTTGACTATCACCTGCTGGGAATACAGCTTGTGAATTGCCTCTAGCACAGTCTCCCTGCCTGAGGGAGTTGTCGGCAAGGCAGATTTGAGGAAACGGCGGGGGGGAGACGCCTCGAATTCCAGCTTGTACCCCTGAAATACTACTTGAAGGATCTAGGGATCCACCTGTGAGCGAGCCCACTGATCGCTGAAATTTTTGAGGCGGCCCCCCACCGTACCTGGCTACGCCTGTGGAGCCCCACCGTCATGCGGTGGACTCAGAGGAAGCGGGGGAAGAATTTTGATTCTGGGAACTGGCTGACTGGTGCAGCTTTTTCCCTCTTCCCTCGTTTTACACGCTTGCATTTCTGAAGCCGAAAGGACTGTACCTGATAATACAGTGCTTTCTGAGGCTGTGAGGAAACCTGAGGTAAAAAAATTTCCTTCCCAGCTGTTGCTGTGGATGCGAGGTCCCAGAGACCATCCCCAAACAATTCCTATCCCTTATAAGGCTCTATGTGCCTTTTAAAGTCAGCATCACCTGTCCAGTGTCGGGTCTCTAATAACCTCCTGACCGAATGGACATTGCATTAATTCTGGATGCCAGCCGGCAAAATATCCCTCTGTGCACCCCTCATATATAAGACGACGTCTTATGTTCGCAAAATAGTATCCCTGTTTGACAGGGTTACAGACCACGCTGCAGCAGCACTATCTGCAGGTCTCAGTCTAGTACCCGAGTGTGTAAATACAGACTTCAGGATAGCCTCCTGCTTTTTATCAGCAGGTACCTTCAAAGTGGCCGTATCCTAAGACGGCAGTGCCACCTTTTTTGACAAACGTGTGAGCGCCTTATCCACCCTAGGGGATATCTCCCAGCGTAACTTATCCTCTGGCGGGAAAGGGTACGCCATCAGTAACTTTTTAGAAATTACCAGTTTCTTATCGGGGGAACCCACGCTTTTTCACACTTCATTCACTCATTTGATGGGGGAACAAAACACTGCCTGCTTTTTCTCCCCAAACATAAAACCCTTTCTTTATCATCCACTAGGGGTCACTGGAGTACTCTTGGGATATGGACGGGCTTCCGCAGGAAACAGCACTGAATATTCAAATTAGTAACACTCCACCCCTCCATATCCCTGAGCACTTACTCAGTGTTTTTTCTGTGCTGAACGTGGTAGCAGCTTAATACCTGAAGTCACGGTTTTGTTGAAGAAACTTTTATTTTTATTTTTATTTTTTCTACTATTTGTACACATCCCTTTCCCCCTTCCAAAAGGCAGGGTCAGGGATCGTGCAGCTGCTGATAGCAGCACGGGCGTGTCGGGCCTCTCTGAAAGAGCTCCCTCACAGCCCTCACATCCTCCTGCACTGGCTAGCCGGCGCTTACTGAAAAGCCCCGTCGGAGCCTCCGCACGTCTGCGGGAGTAAGGTATGTGAAACGGGGCGGTCAGCTCCCGCTGCCGCCCCGACGTGTGGGGACATAGTGCTTGGTGACGGCAGAGGGATTGTTACGCGGCTCTCCCCTCTCAGCCTCCGGCAGGTACCGCGGCTCTCCCCGCTCAGGCGCCCGCACGTTCGACCGCGGTTCTCCCCGCTCAGGCGCCCGCACGGTCGGCCACAGACCTCCGTGCAGGCACCGCGGCTCTCCCCGTTCAGGCGCCCGCACGGTCGGCCACAGACCTCCGTGCGGGCACCGCGGCTCTCCCCGCTCAGGCGCCCGCACGTTCGGCCACAGACCTCCGTGCAGGCACCGCTGATCGATTCTTACAGGCCGCCGCCCGCCGCAGCGCTACCTTGATTAGCTGACGCCGCTATTATACACGAGGCCACCGCTGGGACACACGAGGCACATAGCGCTCTACGATACCCGCTGGGGGCCCACACGCTGCGCTGCCGCTGTAATAAGCTAAAAGAGCAGGCAGCCATTACAGGGGGGACAATAATAATGTCGCAGAGAAATACTGCAGCAGCAGAGGAGATTGTTACAGTATAATCAGTGAAAGTTGTACCAGCACGGTGATTATATGTATAAGTTAGCAGGGCAGACATTTTTAACATGCTTCCTGTGTTTTCCTGCTGTGATTCCAGAACGTTCCTGCCTTACATCTCTACACCACCGGAAGGCGCAGGGGTGTTAGTGGGAATTTGGGATCAAATTTCTTAGTACTGGCCACGTGTATTGCACTGGGCCAGATATATATACAGAGCCACCTTATTGCTATTTTACTGAGTCGTGCAGGTGTCTGTTTTTTGTGTATTGTATTGTCTGTCGCCATGAGTAAGGCACCAGCCAAAACTAAAAAGCATATTTGCAAAGTATGTGGCAGTGTGTTACCGGATGCATCTACCACATGTAACGTATGTTTTGTGGATTCCGTTCAGAATACCATTTCTGCTCCGGTTTTGCAACCAATTTCCTCACCGGACCCTCCGTGGGGTATGTTAGTAAATGTACTGGAGAAATTTCAGACAGAAATGACCGCTGCTCGTCTGGAGCGAGAAACGTTAAGATCTGAGTCTAGGGTGAGACCGCCAGAACTACCGGAGGCGTCTCAGCCTTGCGTCCGGTCCAAATCCATTTTGGGCAAACGGGATAATTTTCATATGTCTTATGATTTTCCAGTGTCTGCTATGTTGCATTCTGACGATTCCATCCCAGACCTCACGGAACACGATGAGGGGGAGGAGGGCGAAGTGGAGTCAGATGGCGAGGATGTTAACAGTTCCGGCATTGATGATCTCATCAGAGCGGTACGGCAGTCGCTAAGGTTTCCTGAAGCTGAGCAGCCTCTCACCAATGATCAGGTCGTATTTACTAAACGACGGAAGACGCCAGTAAGTTTTCCTGTGTCGGATTCTCTAAATCAGATGTTAGTAGAAACAAGACAGAATCCAGATAAACGGTTTTCTATACCTCGCAGATTTAAGTCTAGTTATCCGTTTCCAGACTCGGTAACGTGTACATGGGAGAATCCACCAATAGTTGATTCTTCAGTGTCAAAGCTTACCAAGAAATTAACCATACCAGTGCCATCAGCTACTACGCTTAAAGATCCTTCAGATCGTAAGATAGAAACTATGCTAAAATCCATGTATGTAGCAGCAGGTGTGATGCTAAGACCTGGATTGGTTGGCATTTGGGTCACTAAGGCGCTCATAATATGGCTTACAGAACTCAAATCTGCTTTACATGACGAAAACCTGATAATTCAGGTAAATCAAATGATTGAGGCTGTAGAGTATCTCTGTACAGCGTCTACTGACGTCTGTCAGCTCACTTCTCGTATTTCATCTTCGCTAGTTACGGCACGAAGAGCACTCTACCTGCGTACTTATCAAGCGGAGGCAGAGGTCAAACGAAGTATAGAGGCGTTGCCTTACGATGGCAAGAAGTTGTTTGGTCCAGAATTGGACGCATGGATTAAGGAGGCTACGGGAGGTAAGTCTGTGTTCTTACCAGTGCCTCCACCTGCGCCAAGAAGAAGGTACGCTGGACCTTCGTTCAAATCCTTTAGATCTCAGCCCTTTCGAGGACGTGGCAGAGGATCAGCCACGCCTGCTAGACGTGGTCGAGGACGTGGTTTCCATCAAACCAACACAACTCGCCAAGACGCTAAGGTTACCGACAAGCCAGTGGCATGACGGCCTACCAGCCCATCTCGGTTCTCCAACTGTGGGAGCACGCCTTCAGACGTTCCATGGGGCGTGGTTCCACACATCCGCGGAGGGCTGGATTCGCAATTTAGTGTTAAAAGGTTACAAAATAGAGTTCGACTGTCTGCCGCCTCTGCGGTTTTTCAAGACAGGCTTGCCTCTGTCGGACGACAAGAGGACAGTTTTGCAAATTGCCATTCAGTCCTTACTGGATTCGGCAGTGTTGATTCCGGTCCCTGTACACCAACAGGGTCAGGGTTATTATTCAAGTCTATTTGTGGTCCCGAAGCCGGATGGCTCAGTCAGACCAATATTGAACTTAAAGGGCCTCAATCAGTACGTAACTTACTACAGATTCAAAATGGAGTCTCTACGGTCGGTGATTGCGGGGTTAGAGACCAAGGAATTTATGATTGCGCTAGACCTCAAGGATGCGTACTTACACATTCCAATTTGGCAGCCTCATCAGAAATTCTTACGATTTGCAATACGCCAGAACCATTACCAGTTTCAGGCTCTGCCGTTTGGCCTGTCATCAGCGCCTCGGGTATTCACCAAAGTAATGTCTGTGATGATAGCTCACCTCAGATCCCTGGGAGTGACAATAGTTCCGTATTTAGACGATCTGCTCATCAAAGCTCCGTCTCCACAGATACTTACCCAACATGCGCTGCTAACTTACAATGTACTGGTTCACCACGGTTGGATTGTAAATTTCAAGGAATCACATCTGATTCCGTCTCAACGCCTTCAGTTCCTAGGTATGATTCTCGATACGGTCAATCAAAGGATTTACCTACCACAACAAAAAGTACAAATGCTACGCCATCTAGTACAATTAGTACTCAAACCACGCACAGTGTCGGTACACTTGTGCATTCGCCTGTTAGGCACAATGGTGGCAGCTTTCGAGGCGCTTCAGTTCGGAAGATTTCACTCTCGTCCATTTCAGCTGAACGTGCTTGCCCAGTGGTCGGGCTCGCATCTGCAGATTCACCACAGAGTGAGGTTGTCACCAATAGCAAGAGTTTCTCTGCTATGGTGGCTCAAGGAACACAATTTAACCGCAGGAAGACGGTTCGGAGTTTGCAATTGGATAATTCTAACTACGGACGCCAGTCTCAGAGGTTGGGGAGCGGTAATTCAAAATTGTCAGCTCCAGGGTCTCTGGGCGGATCACGAGAAATTTAAATGTTCTAGAACTCCGCGCAATTTACAATGCGCTACGACAAGCAGTGCACATGATTCGCTCTCAGCCTGTCCAAGTGCAGTCAGACAATGCGACGGCGGTCGCATACATCAACAAACAAGGAGGAACGAGAAGCCGCATGGCAATGCGGGAAGTAGCTCGAATCCTCAATTGGGCGGAATGCCACCAGGTGATATTGTCGGCCGTGTTCATTCCGGGAGTGGACAACTGGGAAGCGGATTATCTCAGTCGTCGGGATTTTCACCCAGGCGAATGGTCATTAAATCCAGAAGTGTTTCACATGTTGGTTCAGCGATGGGGTTATCCTCAGGTGGACCTGATGGCATCTCGACACAATCATCAAACGCCCCAGTATGTGTCCAGAACAAGAGATCCAAAGGCAGTCGCGGTGGATGCTCTCACTGTCGCGTGGCCGTACAGTCTTGTGTATCTGTTTCCACCGTTTCCGCTGCTCCCTCTGGTGCTAAAACGGATCAAAAGAGAGTCGCTCACAGTCATACTAGTGGCGCCTCATTGGCCTCGGAGAGCTTGGTTCTCGGATCTTCGAGGATTACTCGCAGACGATCCGTGGCCGCTCCCGATACGTCCAGACCTGTTACAACAGGGTCCGTTTCTTTACCCCGATTTAGCGCGGCTGCGTTTGACGGGGTGGCTGTTGAGACCGCCCTCTTAAGAAGAGAGGGCATTCCAGATTCAGTTATACCAACCATGTTACGAGCTAGAAAGCCGGTTACGGCAGCTCATTATTACAGAATATGGCGTGCCTATATAGGTTGGTGTGAAGCTCGGAAATTTCCGACATCAGCTTTCAAGTTATGCCGCCTTTTGTTGTTTCTACAAACAGGCTTAGATGGAGGATTGCGTTTATCTACACTAAAGGTGCAGGTATCTGCTTTGTCAATTTACTTTCAAAGACGATTGGCTCTATTGCCGTCTATACGCACTTTTCTCCAAGGTGTACTCAGGGTACAGCCTCCATTCATACCACCTACAGCGCCATGGGACTTGAATCTGGTTTTGGAGTTCTTACAGTCTTCATATTTTGAACCCTTACAACAAGTGGATATAAAGTTTCTCACTTGGAAAACAATTTTTCTCTTAGCCTTAGCTTCCGCAAGGCGTGTTTCGGATTTGGGTGCCTTGTCATGCAAGCCACCGTATTTGGTGTTTCATGATGACAGAGCGGAACTTCGGACGAATCCCGCCTTCTTACCAAAGGTAGTGTCATCTTTTCACATCAATCAACCAATAGTAGTTCCTGTGTTGACAGCACATTCTGGAACTCTGGATGTGGTTCGCGCATTACGCGTTTATGTATCCCGAACGTCTTCAGTTCGTAAGACGGATACGTTATTTGTTCTCTATGATGCTGCCAAGATGGGTTGGCCAGCATCTAAACAAACTTTATCCAGATGGATAAAACTGACCATACGCCAGGCTTACCTTCATGCTAGGTTACAACCGCCTACGTCAGTAACCGCTCATTCCACACGTTCTGTGGGAACTTCATGGGCAGCTGGTCGTGGGGCTTCTGCGACGCAGCTTTGCCGGGCGGCTACATGGTCTTCCGTGCACACGTTTGTGCGCTTTTACAAGTTTGATACTTTTGCGGCATCAGCATCTAGCTTTGGCCGCCTAGTTTTACAAGTGCCAAACAGCTCTCCCGCCCACGGGGGAAGCTTTGGTACGTCCCAAGAGTACTCCAGTGACCCCTAGTGGATGATAAAGAAAATAGGATTTTGGTACTTACCAGGTAAATCCTTTTCTTTGAATCCATAGGGGGCACTGGACGCCCACCCAGAGCAGTTTTACCTACTTGTGGTTAGTTCTGAGGATCTTATGGTAACACACTTTCACCGGCTGGTTCAAGTTACAAGTGCTGGTTAGGGTGTCAACTGTTAGTTGTCAGTAACGTTATGTGTTAACTTCGTTATTGTCAGTTATGTTATATGTAATACTCCATTATTAACCTCTCTTAATTCCTGTTCGGCTCAGTAAAAAACACTGAGTAAGTGCTCAGGGATATGGAGGGGTGGAGTGTTACTAATTTGAATATTCAGTGCTGTTTCCTGCGGAAGCCCGTCCATATCCCAAGAGTACTCCAGTGCCCCCTATGGATTCAAAGAAAAGGATTTACCTGGTAAGTACCAAAATCCTATTTTTTTAGTGGTACTTGGGTTAATGTCAGAAATGTGTAACACATTTTTTATTGCCGGGATCATGTAACGGATGTTCCTAGTGGATTGTGTATATGTCTCAACCTCGTCGACACTGGAGTCAGACTCCGTGTCGACATCTGTGTCTGCCATCTGAGGGAGCGGGCGTTTTTGAGCCCCTGATGGCCTTTGAGACGCCTGGGCAGGCGCGGGCTGAGAAGCCGGCTGTCCCATAGCTGTTACGTCATCCAGCCTTTTATGTAAGGAGTTGACACTGTCGGTTTATACCTTCCACCTATCCATCCACTCTGGTGTCGGCCCCACAGGGGGCGACATCCCATTTATCGGCATCTGCTCTGCCATCACATAAGCCTCCTCATCAAACGTGTCGACACAGCCGTACCGACACACCGCACACACACAGGGAATGCTCTGACTGAGGACAGGACCCCACACAGCCCTTTGGGGAGACAGAGAGAGAGTATGCCAGCACACACCAGAGCGCTATATAATTTAGGGATTAACACTATATTGAGTGAATTTTTCCCAATAGCTGCTTGTATATACAATATTGCGCCTAAATTTAGTGCCCCCCTCTCTTTTTAACCCTTTGAGCCTGAAAACTACAGGGGAGAGCCTGGGGAGCTGTCTTCCAGTTGCACTGTGAAGAGAAAATGGCGCCAGTGTGCTGAGAGAGATAGCTCCGCCCCTTTTTCGCAGACTTTTCTCCCGCATTTTTATGGATTCTGGCAGGGGTATTTATCACATATAAAGCCTCTGGGGCTATATATTGTGATATATATGCCAGCCAAGGTGTTTTTATTGCTGCTCAGGGCGCCCCCCCCCAGCGCCCTGCACCCTCAGTGACCGGAGTGTGAAGTGTGCATGAGGAGCAATGGCGCACAGCTGCAGTGCTGTGCGCTACCTTGGTGAAGACTGACGTCTTCTGCCGCTGATTTTCCGGACCTCTTCTTGCTTCTGGCTCTGTAAGGGGGACGGCGGCGCGGCTCCGGGACCGAACACCAAGGCCAGTTCCATGCGGTCGATCCCTCTGGAGCTAATGGTGTCCAGTAGCCTAAGAAGCCCAAGCTAGCTGCAAGCAGGTAGGTTCGCTTCTTCTCCCCTTAGTCCCTCGCTGCAGTGAGCCTGTTGCCAGCAGGTCTCACTGTAAAATAAAAAACCTAATTATATACTTTCTTTCTAGAAGCTCAGGAGAGCCCCTAGTGTGCATCCAACCTCGGCCGGGCACAAAATCTAACTGAGGCTTGGAGGAGGGTCATGGTGGGAGGAGCCAGTGCACACCAGGTGACCTAAAAGCTTTCTTTAGTTGTGCCCAGTCTCCTGCGGAGCCGCTATCCCCATGGTCCTTTCGGAGTTCCCAGCATCCACTAGGACGTCAGAGAAATGGGTGAAGTTCGGGGGGGTTCGGATTCCGAGGAACCGAACCCGCTCATCACTAATTAGAAATTACAGTGACGCCTGGATATAAAATAATAATTAGAATAATTCTTAAAATAATACAGCACATTACAGTGACCATGTGGAGTCACACGAAGAATTTTGTTGTGTAATTAATTTGTCTTCCTGTCTTACCAATCCAAAATGGCTTCTTCCCAGCAAACTTCCAGAGCCAGCTCATATCTGCCTCCGAATGCACGCTGGTTAGATGGCTGTTAGACCTGAAATGTAAAATGCGCAATCACATTAGACTGTGACAGTTCTGAATATTGGGCCTAATTCAGACCTGATCGCAGCAGCAAACTTTTTCTCTAATGGGCAAAACCATGTGCACTGCAGGGGGGGCAGATATAGCATGTGCAGAGAGAGTTAGATTTGGGTGGGGTGTGTTCAAACTGAAATCTAAATTGCAGTGTAAAAATAAAGCAGCCAGTATTTACCCTGCACAGAAACAAAATAACCCACCCAAATCTAACTCTCTCTGCACATGTTACATCTGCCCCACCTGCACTGCACATGATTTTGCCCATTAGAGAAAGATTTTGCTGCTGCAATTAAGTCCGAATTAGGACCCTAATAAGGTGGATAAAGACCCGATAGGATAGAATTTACATCCAGAACTCTTATTGCCATTAACCCGGACCGCAATTCAACAACAGACCAATAAATCGTTATAGAAAACTACTTGAATTAATTGAGCATGTGAGTGTGCCCACCAACCCATATGAACATAGTGCCCCGTGTATGTATAAAAACTGGATTGAGAAACAATTGGTCTTTTCTATGCCTCGCTGTGTGTTACACGGAAGGCCGCGTCCGTTAATATCGTTATACTAAGACTAGGAGTAACGAGCGGATCCCGCACAGCAGGAGGGCCCTGTTTCTTACCTCTGTGCGCAGTCGTGCTCCGCCCCCTCCCAGGTGGACTTTTGTAGAGTGTTGTGATAATAACAGTGTTTCTGATGAAGGGTCCACCCTGCCGGACATTCCCTGAGCTTTCTATCCTGCAAAACAGGATTGCAGGCTTGATCAAAGTGATATATGTAACGCAAGCAGTTCAAGGACATAATCTGATTTATTGCGTTCTGCTTCTGTACATTATACCGTCAGTCTGCAAACTATCATCTAATGGGGAGAACAGAGAGCTACTTCCACTCGGAGACAATGTCACATTAACCCTCAGGACACCAGCAAGTAAAGCACAAGTGGGCTGATTTCATAGAATGGTGCAATATGCATGATGCATTGTAACCCGTATCACGGAAGACACTGGGGGTTATTCAGAGTTGTTAGCAAACCAAAAAAGTTAGCATTTGGGCAAAATCATGCTGCGGTGCAGGTGGGGCAGATGTAACATGTGCAGAGAGAGTTAGATTTGGGTGGGGTGTGGCAAACTGAAATCTAAATTGCAGTGTAAAAATAAATAAAAAAAAAGCCAGTATTTACCCTGCACAGAAACAATGTAACGTGACGGCAGATAAGAACCACTTGGCCCATCTAGTCTGCCCCTTTTTTATCCTTTAGGTAACTTACAACCTATTTGCTACTTAGATGATGATCTTAGGCTATTCATATGCCTATCTGGGTTAGATATGTGCGACTGTATCCATGCCTAGGTTTGAGATGTCCAGCGTGGGGGGGGGAGACAAGCGCAGTGAAGCCCCTTTCTGCGAGCTCGCCACAGGTTCTATTCCCACTGGGAAGAGTCCCTGACAGGGGGCGGGATCCCGGCATCAGTATTGTGACCGGCGGTCTCCTGACCGCCATTCATACAACTACATCCCACCTATCCCAAGCATGCTTAAAATTGCTTTACTGTATTAGCCCCCCAACATCCACTAGTGCGATATGGCCACTTTTCATCGATTCCGAGCTTTCCATGAATATCGGAGGAAAAGGTGCACATCGGAGTGCATTTGTACACAATCGGATGCGATTATCGGATGTAAAAAAACCCACTCAAGTAGGAAATCGTAATGGCAGGACTCCCGGGAAGCTGCCGGGCAGATCGAGGGAAAATCAGATCCAACTTTTAGTTCAGTCTCACTAGTGGATGGGGGCCTTTACCCTCAACTACCTCTGACAGGAGGCTATTCCACTTATCCACTACCCTAATATGAAGTCATTTTTCATTACCCCTAAATCTACCTACCATCAAGTCTGCCCTTAGATAGACAGATAGAAAATACATAGACACATATCAGATAGATAGATAGATAGATAGATAGATAGATAGATAGATAGATAGATAGATAGATAGATAGATAGATAGATAGATAGATAATGATGCAGATAGGTATATATTATATAGGTATGAGCTAGATCAGGGGTGGGCAATTATTTCAGCTGGGGGGCCGCTTAATACTTCCAGCGAATATTCGAGGGCCACACACAAAATACACAAAAAAAATACGATTTTACTCACCGGTAAATTTATTTTTCGTAGTCCGTAGTGGATGCTGGGGACTCCGTAAGGACCATGGGGAATAGCGGGCTCCGCAGGAGACTGGGCACTCTAAGAAAGATTTAGTATTACTGGTGTGCACTGGCTCCTCCCTCTATGCCCCTCCTCCAGACCTCAGTTAAGGGAACTGTGCCCGGAAGAGCTGACATTATAAGGAAAGGATTTTGGAATCCAGGGTAAGACTCATACCAGCCACACCAATCACACCGTATAACTTGTGATAAACTTACCCAGTCAACAGTATGAACAACAACAGGGCATCAAACAATGGATGCCAACATAACATAACCCTTTATTAAGCAATAACTATATACACGTATTGCAGAAAGTCCGCACTTGTGACGGGCGCCTAGCATCCACTACGGACTACGAGAAATAGATTTACCGGTGAGTAAAATCTTTAAAATCTCTAACGTCCTAGTGGATGCTGGGGACTCCGTAAGGACCATGGGGATTATACCAAAGCTCCCAAACGGGCAGGAGAGTGCGGATGACTCTGCAGCACCGAATGGGCAAACACAATGTCCTCCTCAGCCAGGGTATCAAACTTGTAGAACCTAGCAAAGGTGTTTGAACCCGACCAAGTAGCTGCTCGGCAAAGCTGTAATGCCGAGACCCCTTGGGCAGCCGCACAAGAAGAGCCCACTTTCCTTGTGGAATGGGCTATCACTGATTTTGGATGCGGTAATCCAGCCGCAGAATGAGCCTGCTGAATCGTGTTACAGATCCAGCGAGCAATAGTTTGCTTTGAAGCAGGAGCACCCAGCTTGTTGGATGCATACAGGATAAACAGCGAGTCAGTTTTCCTGACTCCAGCCGTCCTGGCTACATAGATCTTCAAAGCCCATACTACATCAAGCAACTTGGAATCCTCCAAGTCACGAGTAGCCGCAGGCACCACAATAGGTTGGTTCAAATGAAAAGATGACAACACCTTCGGCAGAAATTGCGGACGAGTCCGTAATTCTGCCCTGTCCATATGGAAAACCAGATAAGGGCTTTTACATGGCAACGCCGCCAATTCTGACACACGCCTAGCCGAAGCTAAGGCCAATAGCATAACCACTTTCTACGTGAGATATTTTAACTCCACGGTCTTAAGTGGCTCAAACCAGTGAGATTTTAGGAAACTCAACACCACGTTAAGATCCCAAGGTGCCACTGGTGGCACAAAAGGGGGCTGAATATGCAGCACTCCCTTAACAAACGTCTGAACCTCAGGAAGTGAAGCCAGTTCCTTTTGAAAGAAAATGCAGAGGGCCGAAATCTGGACCTTTATGGACCCCAATTTTAAGCCCATAGTCACTCCTGACTGTAGGAAGTGAAGGAAACGGCCCAGCTGGAATTCCTCTGTAGGGGCCTTCCTGGCCTCACACCAAGCAACATATTTTCGCCATATACGGTGATAATGTTTTGCTGTCACATCCTTCCTAGCCTTTATTAGTGTAGGAATAACTTCATCCGGAATGCCTTTTTCCGCTAGGATCCGGCGTTCAACCGCCATGCCGTCAAACGCAGCCGCGGTAAGTCTTGGAACAGACAGGGCCCCTGTTGCAACAGGTCCTGTCTGAGAGGCAGGGGCCATGGGTCCTCTGTGAGCATTTCTTGCAGTTCCGGGTACCAAGTCCTTCTTGGCCAATCCGGGACAATGAGTATTGTTCTCACTCCTCTTTTTCTTATGCCTGCTGAGGAAGTCTGCTTCCCAGTTGTCCACTCCCGGAATGAACACTGCTGACAGTGCTTGCACGTGATTCTCCGCCCAACGAAGAATCCTGGTGGCTTCCGCCATCGCCACCCTGCTCCTTGTGCCGCCTTGGCGGCTTACATGAGCCACTGCGGTGATGTTGTCTGACTGAATCAGCACCGGTTGGTTGCGAAGCAGAGGCTCCGCTTGACTCAGGGCGTTGTATATAGCCCTTAATTCCAGGACATTGATGTGCAGACAAGCCTCCTGACTTGACCACAGCCCCTGGAAGTTTCTTCCCTGAGTGACTGCCCCCCACCCTCGGAGGCTTGCATCCGTGGTCACCAGGACCCAGTCCTGAATGCCGAATCTGTGGCCCTCGAGAAGGTGAGCAATCTGCAGCCACCACAGAAGAGACACCCTGGCCCTGGGGGATAGGGTGATCAGCCGATGCATCTGAAGATGCGATCCGGACCACTTGTCCAACAGATCCCACTGAAAGGTCCTCGCATGGAGCCTGCCAAAGAGAATAGCTTCGTATGACGCCACCATCTTTCCCAGGACTCGCGTGCAGTGATGCACCGACACCTGTTTTGGTTTTAAGAGGTCTCTGACCAGAGTCACGAGCTCCTGAGCCTTCTCCGCCGGGAGAAACACCTTCTTCTGGTCCGTGTCCAGAATCATGCCCAGGAAGGGCAGACGAGTCGTAGGGATCAGCTGCGACTTTGGAATATTCAAAATCCAGCCGTGCTGTTGCAACACTTCCTGAGAGTGTGCTACGCTGATCAGCAACTGCTCTCTGGACCTCGCCTTTATGAGGAGATCGTCCAAGTATGGGATAACTGTGACCCCTTGCTTTCGAAGGAGCACCATTATTTCCGCCATTACCTTGGTAAATATTCTCGGTGCCGTGGAGAGACCAAACGGCAACGTCTGGAATTGGTAATGACAGTCCTGTACCACAAATCTGAGGTACTCCCGATTAGGTGGATAAATGGGGACATGCAGGTAAGCATCCTTTATGTCCAGAGACACCATAAAATCCCCCTCTTCCAGGCTTGCAATGACCGCTCTGAGCGATTCCATCTTGAACTTGAACCTTTTCAGGTACATGTTCAGGGATTTTAAATTCAATATGGGTCTGACCGAACCGTCCGGTTTCGGAACCACAAACATTGTGGAATAGTAACCCATTCCCTGTTGAGGGAGGGGAACCTGTACCACCACCTGCTGGAGATATAATTTGTGAATTGCCGCTAACACTACTTCCCTTTCTATGGGAGAAGCAGGCAGGGCTGATTTTAGGTAACGGTGAGGGGGCATCACTTCGAATTCCAGCTTGTATCCCTGAGACACAATCTGTATAGCCCAGGCATCCACCTGTGAACGAACCCACTAGTAGCTGAATTTTCGGAGACGCGCCCCGACCGCTCCCGGCTCCACCTGTGGAGCCCCAGCGTCATGCGGTGGATTTAGTGGAAGCTGGGGAGGACTTCTGTTCCTGGGAACTAGCTGTATTGTGCAGCTTCTTTCCTCTACCCCTGCCTCTGGCAAGAAAAGATGCACCTCTGACTTTCTTGCCTTTTTGTGATCGAAAGGACTGCATTTGGTAATACGGTGCTTTCTTAGGCTGTGAGGGAATATATGGCAAAAAATTTGACTTCCCAGCTGTAGCTGTGGAAACTAGGTCCGAGAGACGGTCCCCAAACAATTCCTCACCTTTATAGGGTAAAACCTCCATGTGCTTTTTAGAGTCGGTATCACCCGTCCATTGCCGAGTCCACAGGACCCTTCTGGCCGAAATAGACATAGCATTTATTCTAGAGCCCAGTAGGCAAATGTCCCTCTGGGCATCCCTCATATATAGGACAGCGTCTTTTATATGCCCCAGGGTCAGTAAAATAATATCCTTGTCCAAGGTATCCAGTTCCTCAGACAGAGTATCTGTCCATGCTGCTACAGCACTACACATCCAGGCCGACGCAATTGCCGGCCGCAGTATGGTACCTGAATGTGTATAAACAGACTTCAGGATACCTTCCTGCTTCCTTTCCGCAGGATCCTTTAGGGAGGCCGTATCCTGTGACGGCAGGGCCACCTTCTTAGATAAGCGTGTCAGAGCTTTGTCTACCCTAGGGGAGGATTCTCAGCGCATCCTGTCCGTTGGCGGGAAGGGGTACGCCATAAGTAACCTTTTGGAAATCAGCAATTTCAGGAGAATCCCAAGCTTTTTCACATAACTCATTTAACTCATGTGAAAGGGGAAAGGTCACCTCTTGCTTTTTCTCCCCAAACATATAAACCCTCTTGTCAGGGACAGGGTTTACCTCTGATATGTGCAATACATCCTTCATTGCTATAATCATGTAGCGGATGGCTTTAGCCATTTTAGGCTGCAATTTTGCATCATCGCCATCGACACTGAAGTCAGAATCCGTGTCGATATCTGTGTCAACAATATGGGATAGTGGGCGCTTCTGAGACCCTGACGGCCTCTGCGCTGTAGGATCAGGCATGGGTTGGGACCCTGACTGTTCCAAGGCTTCAGCTTTATCCAACCTTTTATGCAAGGAGTTTACATTATCATTTAACACCTTCCACATATCGATCCAATCAGGTGTCGGCGCCGTCGGCGGGGACACCTCATTCATCTGCACCTGCTCTGCCTCCACATAGCCCTCCTCCTCAAACATGTCGACACAAGCGTACCGACACACCACACACACAGGGGATGCTCTATATGAGGACAGGACCCCCACAAGGCCTTTTGGAGAGACAGAGAGAGAGTATGCCAGCACACACCCCAGCGCTATATGACCCAGGAACCACACAGTAACTTAGTGTTTACCCAGTAGCTGCTGTATATATGATTATTGCCCTAAATTTATGTGCCCCCCCTCTCTTTTTACCCTCTTTCTACCGTGGTCTGCAGGGGAGAGCCTGGGGAGCTTCCTCTCAGCGGAGCTGTGGAGAGAAAATGGCGCTGGTGAGTGCTGAGGAAGAAGCCCCACCCCCTCAGCGGCGGGCTTCTGTCCCGCGATTTGGTGTAAAAAATGTCGGGGGCTCATGCATATATACAGTGCCCAGCTGTATATATGCTGCTTTTGCCAGGAGGTACTCAATTGCTACCCTGGATGCCCCCCCCCCTGCGCCCTGCACCCTACAGTGACCGGAGTGTGTGGGTTAGTGTGGGCGCAATGGCGCACAGCTGCAGTGCTGTACGCTACCTCATGTGAAGACAGGAGTCTTCTGCCGCCGATTTTGACGCCTTCTTGCTTCATCCGCCGGCTTCTGTCTTCTGGCTCTGCGAGGGGGACGGCGGCGCGGCTCTGGGAACGGACGACCACGGTTAAGTTCCTGTGTTCGAACCCTCTGGAGCTAATGGTGTCCAGTAGCCTAAGAAGCACAACCTAGCCGCAGTTAGTAGGTTTGCTTCTCTCCCCTCAGTCCCACGTAGCAGAGAGTCTGTTGCCAGCAGAAGCTCTCTGAAAATAAAAAACCTAACTAAAATACTTTCTTAATAGCAAGCACAGGAGAGCTCACTAAAATGCACCCAGCTCCTTCCGGGCACAGATTCTAACTGAGGTCTGGAGGAGGGGCATAGAGGGAGGAGCCAGTGCACACCAGTAGTACTAATTCTTTCTTAGAGTGCCCAGTCTCCTGCGGAGCCTGTCTATTCCCCATGGTCCTTACGGAGTCCCCAGCATCCACTAGGACGTTAGAGAAAGATAGATAGATAGATATATAGATAGATAAATAGGTATATATGATATAGATATTAGATAGATAGATATGATATAGATGATAGATAGATAGATAATGATGCAGATAGGTATATATGTTATAGATAGATAGACAGACAGACAGACAGACAGACAGACAGATAATGATGCAGATAGGTATATATTATATAGATACGAGCTAGATAGATAGACAATGATGCAGATAGGTATATATGTTATAGATAGATAGATAATGATGCAGATCGGTATATATTATATAGATACGAGCTAGCTAGCTAGATAGATAGATAGATAGATAGATAGATAGACAATGATGCAGATAAGTATATATGTTATAGATAGATACTGTAGATAGATATGATGCAGATAGGTATATATGATAGATAGATAGATAGATAGATAGATAGATAGATAGATAGATAGATAGATAGATAGACAATGATGCAGATAAGTATATATGTTATAGATAGATAGATAGATAGAGATAGATAGATACTGTAGATAGATATGATGCAGATCAGTATATATTATATAGATACGAGATAGATAGATAGATAGATAGATAGATAGATAGATAGATAGATAGATAGATAGATAGATAGATAGACAGATAGACAATGATGCAGATAAGTATATATGTGATAGATAGATAGATAGATAGATAGAGATAGATAGATAGATAGATAGATAGATAGATAGATAGATAGATAGATAGATAGATAGATAGATAGATAGATACTGTAGATAGATATGATGCAGATCAGTATATATTATATAGATACGAGCTAGACAGATAGATAGATAGATAGATAGAGATAGATAGATATGATGCAGATCAGTATATATTATATAGATACGAGCTAGATAGATAGATAGATAGATAGATAGATAGATAGATAGACAATGATGCAGATAAGTATATATGTTATAGATAGATAGATAGATAGATAGATATGATGCAGATAGGTATATATGATATAGATAGATAGATAGATAGATAGATAGATAGATAGACAATGATGCAGATAAGTATATATGTTATAGATAGATAGATAGATAGATAGATAGATAGATAGATAGGATATGATATAGATTTTAGATAGATAGATAGACAGACAGACAGATAGATATGATGCAGAAAGGTATATACTGTATGATATAGATAATTAGATATGAGATAAGTTAGGCGCTGATTCTAAGCATATTTCCACCAAATGTCCAATACTAAGCCAGAACAGCCTCCGCTTCTGTTACATTATTACTGTAACACCGGCTGACACAGCCAGGGGCGTGGGGACGGTGGCTCAGGAGGAGCTCAAGCTCCAGGCGCACCAGCCGCCGGGCCACCCTCAGCTCACAGCTGTTAACAGCCGCCTGAGCTGCTTCCTCCCTCCGCGCTCCCGAGTTGTGCCTATCCCTATTGTGTGTTTTGTTTCAATGTAATTCATTTCTTACCTTCACTTTTCACTACTTTACCTCTCACTACTTTATCTCTCCCTTCATTACCTCTCACTAATTTACCCCGGCTGTTTTCAGCAGCTTCTCTCACTAACCTATTTTCACTATATATTTTTTCACTTTTGTGTTGCCCTGGGGTCACTCAGCTGCTTTATTTTTGGGGGGTTCCGCAACCTAGATTTGTACCCCCCAAAATGTTAGGGACTTGCCCGACTAATGAGGTCACCTGGATGCGGTGGGCAAGCCGTTACTTATGGCCATAACTATGCGAAGAACCTCGCTCAAAATGCAACATTTTATTGCAATGATTATTATTAATAAATTGGTAATGTTTGAAGTGTGCACCTGCAACCTTTTTCTTTATATATATATATATATATATATATATATATATATATATATACACATACACACAGATAGCGGTGTAGGGATCTGCACTCAGAGTGGGGGCTGCAGGAATACTTGCTGCGGTGCCTTCTGTGATCCTTTGGCAGATCCAATGTAATAGAGAAGAAATCAGCGGCACTCTGAAGTCCCTGAAGACGGGGCTTGTTCCCCGAAACGCCGTAGGACTGGAATAGAATTTTCTACACAGGAAATGAGGAGTTTATTACTAATTGGAATGCAATATTGGATGGATGTTCAGCCAAATTGATTGCCTTAATTATTTCCGAAAGGAAACGTGAACTTAACCATCTGGATGAGGAAATTAAAAATATTGAATCTCAGGCGGTTAAATTCGAAGATAGTGAGGAATTCAAGCGGGATGTCTCAGATTTACAATATAAGTTGGATACTGTAGAGAATGAAATTATCTCACGCAAACAGAAAAAGTTTACGCGGGATAAAAATGATTATATCTCAGGTCAGATACATAATTTACCTATACAAGATGATAAAATCAATAATGGGAGAAATCCGTCCTTTAAACCTAGGTTTGGCCAACAAGATAGAGGACGACGGAATGTTCAGAATTACCATGATAATTATGTAGATAGACAACAATATTACAGACCAAGAAGACAATACCAGTCACCCTATCCGAGTAGAATGGAAGATTCAAGAAGATTTAGGAATAGGATACCATCGAATTATGGCTACAAGAGAGACCATCGTAGACAGTACTCCGACCATAATAATTATTGGCCCTCTAGGAATCGGATAGACAGTGATTGGTCTTTGACATCAAGGGAACAACCGCCTAAACGTTTTTTAGATGGGAGACAGAGATACAAACTTCCCTTTATCCAACAAGAAGAAGAATTGTACGATCGAATAGATTCACCCCAAGGGATAAAAAGAGGGTACAATGGAACAGGCGAGGATCCAGAGGCGGTAGAAAAAAGCCCCAAAAAAAGAAGGGCATTATTCAACCAGGAGAAACCGAGACAGGGATCATCAATAATGCAGAGAGACAGCTTTCAACAGCGGAAAACTCATTATTGATGAAAGGTCTGAAGTTTGCACCAGACTCACATGTGAATAAATTTAGTTTATTCATAGACCTTAATAAGTATATAAGAAAACTCACGATCCAAAGACACTTTCTTAAGAATCCATCATATATAAGTCCAAACCAGGAGAAAGAACCATTGGTAAAATTACCCTCGAAATTTTATCCAGTTGAATCTAGAGGAAGCAACATTGATATATTCTATGAATCAGTAAAAGATGACTTTAAACAAATGAAAATACAGAAGAATAAGTATCAAACCAATCTAAGTACACAAGAGAAAGGAGCATTGAAGTCATTAGTTAAAGACCAAAATATCGTCATAAAAAATGCCGATAAAGGAGGGTCAGTGGTCATACAGACCAAAGCGACATATATGGATGAAGCCTCGAGGATTCTTGACGATGGTGTAACATATGTAGAATTACCATCTAACCCGATTGTGGAATATCAGGAAGAACTGAAAACATTACTTCTTAAAGCTCTGAATGAGAATTTGATCTGTAGAGTCGAGTTTGATTACTTATATGTTAAATTTCCGATAATTCCAACATTTTATCACATCCCAAAGGTTCATAAAAGTCGTACTTCACCACCTGGACGCCCTATAGTGGCAGGGATCAATTCTCTGACGTCCAATCTATCACACTTTTTAGATTTGAAGCTACAACCATACGTGGTAAAACTCACCTCATATTTAAAGGATTCAACGAGTGTATTACGTAAATTGGAAAGTTTCGTCTGGTCGGAGGAATTCTGTTGGCTAACGGTTGATGTTCAGGCCTTATATTCATGTATTCCCCATGTAAAAGGTCTCGAAGCGATTAAGAAAACACTCTCAACGGATCCAGAAAAATCAATCAAGGAGATAGAATTTCTTATGGATAGTATAATTTTCATATTAAATCATAATTATTTCGAATTTAATAAGAAGTTCTATGTACAACAACAAGGGACTGCGATGGGGACTAAGTTTGCCCCATCGTATGCAAACATATTTATGGGAATCTGGGAGGATCAATTTATATACAACTCAAGGTTCTCTAAAAATGTACTATTCTATCAGAGGTACATTGATGACTTATTATTCATTTGGAGGGGTGATGCAGACAGCATAGCTGATTTCATCTCCTTTATACACTTGAATGATTTCAATTTGAAGTTCACCCACAAAATGGACCCCAAGAGTATTGACTATTTGGATTTAGTTCTAATGGGTCAATCAGGAGAAGTGGTGAAAACCAAAACCCATTTTAAAGAGGTGGACGCTAATAGTTATATACCACAGTCTAGTTGCCATCACCCTGCATGGAAGAGAGGGGTACCATTTGCACAATTTGTGCGTTTAAGACGCAACTGCAGTAATATTAACGATTACTGGGAACAAGCCACTTTTTTACAGAAACGTTTCTTGGAAAGAGGATATACCCAGGATCTGATCAATGAAGCCATGAATAGAGCATCGACCAGAGACAGAGGACAGATGCTACAACCCCGTATTAGAGAGCAGGAAAATAAGAAACCAGTTCGGCCATTCGTCACGCAATACAATCGTGAAAATCAAACCATTAGAAAAATTATGGATCGTCATTGGGGCATCCTATTAAAGGATCCAGTTTTGGGCCCCTCCTTACCAAGAAAACCAGAAATAGTATTTCAAAGAGCCCCAAATTTGAAAAGTAAAATGGCCCCAAGTAGAATAGTCGGGTCAGATACCCCAAATCCTCGAGCAGATCTTCTTATCCCCACAAAGGGTTGTTTTCCATGCTCAAGGTGCATATGCTGCAAGCATATGGAACGTAAACCCTTTGTACACAAATTAGATACGGGACGAATGTATAGGTTACAGCACCTGATTAACTGCAATACAGAATTTGTAGTATATAGGATTACTTGCAGTTGTAGGATGTCGTATATAGGAAAGACTAAAAGAGCGACTAAGATCAGAATACAAGAACATATGAGGAATATAAAAAACAGAATGACCACGCACAGCCTGGCAAGACACTACGGAGAAAAACATAATTCTGTGGTTAATAGGGAGAACTTCTCCTTTACTGTATTAGAGTTCATACCAGTGGACACGAGAGGCAGTAGTCGAGAACTCACTCTTGCCAAACGCGAGACGTTTTGGATTTATACCTTAAATACCCAGTTCCCCGCTGGCCATAATGAGGGCATAGACATAGTCTCTTTTCTATAGTTTTTGATATAATATCAGCAGGAGCCATTATTTAATATTTGAGGCTTCCTTCCACCTACTCTGCTCTCTCTATCTTGGTTTTTCATTTTTTGGGTATCAGTAAAGAATTTAGTGGTGTATGGTTAAAAATGTTGGTGTTAATATACATCTATTGGCCCGCCTATATTTGATAAATGTATTATATTATCAAATAAGGACCCTGTCAATACTGGTCAGGGTCCGCATTTCTGGTTCTCTCTTAACTTGGATTATTTGTAAACCGTATGGAGTTGTAAATAAAGAATCATGAAATAATATGCTAGGTACTCTCTCTCCTTTAATTATTGGGTCCAATTAAATGTCTCCAGACGGTTATTGGTCTGTGTAACAAGATTAGTACACTATAACACTCTAAATATTAGTTGTCTATTTGTTTAACATATGTTTAATGAATTATCATCACAATAATTAGAATTATGACTATTGAATTAAGTCACCTAATATTGGATATCGGCAACGATAAAAGATTTTACATAGGGGCACATTAATTGCACCTTGCACAACGGTAGAATTAATTATAACGTGCACTAGGTATTAATATATATTTAGGAAGGATATGAATCAATAACACATTAAGATTTATAATTATGAGGCGGTTAAATACAGTGATATTACACAGTCTCCAGCACATTGTATTTAATTCATCATCCATAAGTTTTATTAAAGTAATTGCACTTAATGGATTACACTTTTTCTAATAAGAATTAATAAATATGTTTAGTAGCCCAAACATTTATTAAAGGTTCATTCACTAATTTAGTAGGGATAATTAAACGAGTGTTTAAAATAATATAATATATAATTGGTTTATTATTCATTATCGTTATGGTTTTTAAATTGAGTCTTTAATTAATATATAGGGAATTTTCAGTATTTCAGGCTTTAATCATATCAATTACTTAATAATCCGATTGTGTATTAAATCCATCCGTGCCCGCGATGTCCAGTTAATGTATGTCTGGAACGCATACACAGGAAGTTGATTTACCCTGACACGCATGACACGCCGGAAGGCGGAAGCGCGTCATGGGAACATTCGGTTGCTAAGGAACATAGACGTCAGGGAGCCGCGATAATGAAGGTGTGATTGCCTTAAGCGCTACGCGGCGATACAGGAAGCACCATCAACTTAGGTGAACGTACGCCATGTAGGAAGTGTGTCATGGTAACACTTGGTTGCCAAGGGATTTCAGCGTTAGTGAACCGCGCTATGTGGGCGTGGCCGTCCTAGCGGTACGTGGAAATACAGGAAGTCCCACTGATCCAGTGGAACGCACGCCAGGTGCATGCAGGAAGCCGGTTAATGGTGGTGGAACGCACGCCATTAGGGCAATGGAACGCAATTACTGCTTTTGTGCAATTATTCAGGATGCCATAGTAATTAAAACAACAGCTTTTAACATATTCCCTCCCTTATACTAATCTCACAACACAGTCCATT
Organism: Pseudophryne corroboree; assembly: GCF_028390025.1. Lineage (NCBI taxonomy): Eukaryota > Metazoa > Chordata > Amphibia > Anura > Myobatrachidae > Pseudophryne > Pseudophryne corroboree. The sequence continues at coordinate 87,525 of NW_026970097.1, forward strand.
ATGTATACAAGAAAAAGAGTATAAATAACGGCATTGATTGGATCTTCAGCTAATTCCATGACAGGAAATGAGGTCACACATAGTGGGTTTAAAAACCCAGTGGATCTAGTTCCAATTGTATGCAGCAGCCAGAAGTATTGCTAACAGTGTAGAGGTAAGCATATGGATTTCATGGTCCTTTATAATTTGTTTTTGGTGTGTAATTGCAAATGTAGTTTATCTAAGTGTTATTATTACTGATATCTAACGTGTGGGGATGAATCCCATCTTTGTAAATATCTGATATCAATGATTAATGGTGATATACAGTTTGAAAGTTGTTCCAACATAATTGAGAGCTGATTTAACTTTGATACAACCGGCATCGGTAGAGTATTTTTGGAAGTGACAGTTTATTCACACTGACACGTTCTAGCATTATTAGAGATAGGGAGTTTATCTCCTAGTCTCATTAAACCACATAATATAGATATGAGGAAATAGTGTTAAAAACGTTTGTTTCTTGTGGGGAATGTGCATGGATAGTGCATGATTAATATAGACGTTAAAAAACAATGAATAATTTTTGATATCAATTTCTCCTTATTATTATTTCTATTTAATTAAAATGGATCTGATCTATCTATTGGATCTTACATTCATACAATTTGTTCCAATTTAGGCACGATTACGATTTTCTGTCCACTATATAGTGGGAAGCTGCTTTAAGAGCTGTCCTTATTATCATTGGTATGTATGAATAAACATCATGGGCCAGTATCAATATGTACTGTACCCTTAAAGCAATAGGAATTTGGTCTGTCATTATAGGTCTCACCACTATTGCCATTAGAAATCAACTTACCAAGTGGGAATCAATAAACAAACATAGAATGTGCCATATTGAATATTCTGCTAAAGAGGTATGTATCGCTATACCATACCAATTTAATCTTGGAACTATATGGTAATATCATATATGAATAGTAATATGTCCGCTAGAACCATCTAGCTTATAAAAGAATAATATGATCAGCACTAATATTATTTTTATATAGAATTAGTATATATAGTTGCACCATCTATTAAATAGGTTGATTTAAATGTTTCAATGTCAGATGGTATTTCGCTTAACTAATGGGATTCCTCTAACTCCTCCTCTTCGATTATATATCTCCTCCTTCTGCATGTTATTGTATGAGTATAACTTATATCATAATTTTACAGATGTTTCATATGGTGTAATCGGGTTCGATACCACTTTTTAAGTGTTTTTACCTACCTATTGAAGACACATTAAGTTACTTGTCCATACTGTGATTTTTGGTATGTATGCATTCTAATTAGAATTGATATGAACATATTACTGATCATTGAGTAGATCTATTGATGTAATGTTTGTATGTATCTTCTGTTTAGATTGTAAATTAAATACCCCTGATGAAGTCTGTAAGACGAAACGCGTTGGGTTAAGACAGCGATTTTGTCATTTCTTCAAGGAAGATCAATTGTATACTCACATATGAGTGAATTGAATTGTTACCAACATCATTATATGTATGGAACATGTATTGTCATTTTTTGATTTAATGTGATACAGTTCATATCATACTGTGTTTTATTTAAAAATAAATAAGTCTATGTTTTAGGACTATTTTATTATATGTGTTTAATTTGTTGACATACCGATTAAAATCACTAGCTCCCTGGGGAAACACTCTTTTTCTGTTCATAACCATTATACCCCATCTAACAGGGGGTATTTTCCCTAAGGTGCAGCTCCATATAGTATCAGCGCGAGACAGGTCTTATATATATTCTTTATAATATATATATATATATATATATATATATATATACACATACACACAGATAGCGGTGTAGGGATCTGCACTCAGAGTGGGGGCTGCAGGAATACTTGCTGCGGTGCCTTCTGTGATCCTTTGGCAGATCCAATGTAATAGAGAAGAAATCAGCGGCACTCTGAAGTCCCTGAAGACGGGGCTTGTTCCCCGAAACGCCGTAGGACTGGAATAGAATTTTCTACACAGCATAATTCCGACTGCAGAGTGCCGCTGATTTCTTCTCTATTATATATATATATATATATATATATATATATATATATATATATATATATATATATATATACACTGAACGGTGACCTGGCACTCCTCTAAAGAGCTGCATTATTAACTCCATATTGTAGAGTCCTGAGTGCCACCCTCTTCAAATCAGCTATTAATATATATATATATACATACATACATACATACATACACACACACACACACACGCACATTTAAATATGTACACATATATAGTATGTTACTTTACTACACATATATACACAGTATATATATTTATATACACATATATAATGCAAGTGGTACTTTTGTCAGGTGACAAAAGTGGCACACATTAAAGGGCACTGAAACATTGCCGCACCTATGCCGTTTTAAAGTTGTCTGTTTAGTCGCCAGGAGTGCGGCACACTTGCATTATATATTGATTGTTTTACGCGGACATGCAGCGCCATTTGACATTATACTGGGAGAGCAGGAGCATGATGTTGGACACCAATTTAGGATTTTTTTCTTTTGTTTTCTTTTCAAGTGTAACATGCCCCCACATGTTGGCCATGCCTCCAATTAAGTACAGGGGTGGGGGGCACCGAAACATATCCATGCTCCGGGCACCATGGCACCTAGCTACACCTCTGGACACAGCCAGTGACCCGCTATTGTCGCAGCGTTCCGTCCGCAGACCGGAACGCATCTGCCGTTATATTATTTTATAAACAACAAATCATTTTTCTTGACACAAAGGAAGAGTAGGAGGAGCTGAATGGAGCCGTTGCTGAAGGAAACATTGTTTATGCATTTGTTTATTTTCAACCAATTAGCGTTCAGATTATTCCAATATCCTATCTACTTCTCTATAGTTTATTTTACACATACTCCTTTCCTTACAGGGCTGTAATAAGGTGATAACACTTTCTATATGTCACCAGTTTTCAACACTTGTTGAATTGCCTCCATGTGACCAGCAGCTCATTTGCATAACGCATCACAACAGCCACGCGTGTCACAAACGTGTCACAATGCCACTGTAAGCAGGGAAGCCTATAAATACAACCTGCTGGCCCAGCTGCTGCTCAACCCTTAATGGGACAGTGAAGGAGACAGACCGTATCTATCTGATTGCTTTCCGCAGTCAGAGCCACCGCAGTCTGAATCCAAAACTTGATTCTTGCAGATATTTTGTTTGCAGGTTTCGCAGATAGAGAAGAAGATCTTGAATAAGAATGTGGAACGGTTTCCCATTCTCGTGCTGCCGCAAGGCAAGCCTACCGGATGAAGAGTCATCAACTGGGGCCCATCGCCCTGCTGTCCAGGACAGCGTGACCGGAAGATCTGGTGAGAGACGATCGCTCCTCTGGTGCTTTAGACGCCTTATGACCAAACGGAGACAACCCAAAGCTGGCCAAACCGATGTCACCCACCTCGTCAGTGACAGCCTAAAGAGTTCCCTGTCGTGCGTTGACTTAACAAACTTCACCCAGGCCACAGATAATACTTTTGGGAAGAGATCTGCGTCTCCAAAATGCCAGATGGTGCGGGCAACCACCAGCGAGCTCCTGAGCAATCTTGGGGAGTTCATATGCCGGAGATGTGACAAGATGAAGAATCTGTCACCAACAAACATCATTTCATGGATGACATATATAGACAAGCTTCTCACTGGATGGGAACAGCCAGTAGGCTTTCTTACCCCAGGCAATGTCGTCTTTCTATACATGCTCTGCCGAGAAGTCATTTCATCAGAGCTGGACAACGAGCAAGAACTACAGGCACATATGTCAACATGCCTGTACCTGGCTTTCACATACATGGGCAGTGAGACCACCTACCCACTGAGGCCTTTCCTGGTCGAAAGCTCAAAGGAGGCCTTCTGGAGCCGTTGCCTCTCTGTGATTAACCAGATGAGCTCAAAGATGCTGCGCATCAATGCCGACCTTGAATATTTCACCGAGGTCTTTAATGATCTCAGAGCTGAGGGTGGACAGGAGAACACAAATATGGCTTAAACATCATGTCCATCCAAGCTGTCCGAATATGGATGACGTCACCTTGGCCTATATCACCTGACTTTAAACCAGCTATGGAAGAGAAGTCATTGCCAGAACAACGTCTCCTGCTATCTTGCTATCAGCTCCAGGCTCTGCACCATACACCACAAGCTCCATCATCAGCTCCAGGCTGTGCGCCATAGACAGCCTGTGCTCCACACAAAGCAAGATCTCCCACCAATCCAGCCTATGTGACCTTCATAGCCGGTCCCAAGCCCAGGTAAATGGGAAGGGGTGGTTTCCGTGGCGAATGAACCATAACACCCAGCTAAAAAGTGTGGAGAAGTGAGCCAGTGGAGAAGTTGTCCATGGCAACCAATTAGCTGCTACGTATGATTTTATAGAATGCACTTTATAAATATTATCACAACACTGACTGGTTGCCCCGGGCAACTTCCCCACTGGCTCACTTTTCCACACTTTTCATTGCTTCATGAGTAGACCCCTTAGTTCTTCTTATTAGTTCTTCTGATTTAAAGCTGCACTGCCACCTAGGGAACATTTCTCCTATAGCAGTAATGCGCCCTGGTACAGCCCTGCTGCCCCAGCACGTGACACCAAGACGTCACAGAAGAGGGAGGTAGGACCACGAGCACTGGCCATGCCCTAAGGATGCACTGGTAGGCTCTCCAGCCTGCAAGGAGCGTTCCAGGTACCCTGCAAGCCAAATACAGGTGCCTCCTCTGCCTTGTATCCTGGCAGAATTGGTCGCTCACCCCTAGTTATGGCACTGCCTGGCCCTCCCCCTAGCTGTAGCACTGAGGCTTGCTCAAAACAGCTATCTTCCTGTGGCCCTGACGCTTCTCTAATTCATGTCAGCTAAGCTTAGGTGTCTGCGGAGGGGGTGTGACGTGAGTGAGAAGACCAATAATCATAAACCATAATTCCACCCACAAAACCCAGTTGTCACCCCAGGGAGGAACCCCGGGAATAACAGCTGCACGTACCAGCCCCATGGGCTCCAGCTGGGGTTACACTACCTTAGGAGAAATAGTTTCCTAAGTGGTATTAGATGGATTCCAGAGAATAATAGTATCAAGGGGGTAAATTTACTAAGATGGGAGTTCTATTTAAGATGGGATGTTGCCCATAGCAACCAATCAGATTCTACTTCTCATTTATCTAGCACCTTCTAGAAGATAATACCTGTAATCTGATTGGTTGCTATGGGCAATATCCCATCTTAAATAGAACTCCCATCTTAGTAAATTTGCCCCAATGTCTATAAGACTAACCAGAGGTATCCAGTAAATGTAAATAGGAACGCAGACGTGAGTCAGAGAAATAGGCTACTCTCCTTTTGGGGGAGATTTATCAAAGTTTGGAGAGGGATAAAGTACCAGCTAACCAGCTCCTAACCATCATTTTTCCAACACAGCCTGTAACATGGCAGTTAGGTGCTGGTTGTCTGGTACATGGAGGTCTATTTACTAACCCTTGGAGAGAGAAAGTGGACGGAGATAAAGTACTAACCAATCAGCTCCTAACTGCCATGTCACATGCAGTGTTTGAAAAATGACAGTTAGGAGCTGATTGGCTGAGACTTTATCTCCGTCCAAGGCTTAGTAAATAGACCCCCCTCTCCAAGCTTTGAAAAATCTTCCCTTTTATCGTCACTGTGCAGCAATCAACATAATTAATCAACGTCACTGAAATTCCCCATCAAACAAAGTGTTGGCCTTTTCTTTTCAGTTATTCAGAGATTGTATATGCTAAAATTCTGCATTTAGTCAAAGTTGTTTACCATGATTACGCCGCACGATTACGATTTGAGCATTTGCTGTACCCGTACCTGCTGTGTCTCATTACTTGACTTGTGCACAGAGTCCAGTGGAGCAGAGTCCTGCAGGGGGCGCTCCTCAGGATCTTGAGAAAGACTTGGCCCAGCGCCAACCAGCCAGACATCTCCTCTCCTATTGGTCGGTTGAGGTCCGCTCATTGGGATGATCCCGTGATACTACAACAACAATACACAACAGGTTAGACACAATGGGGGATATTTTTTTGCAGAAGCAGACAATATTCTGCGTCATGTCTGAGAATGCATCCTTAGATATATCGGTTCATGGGCTGACTCTACTGTGTCAGCAACAGGGGCTGTATAATTAACATACTGCATTTCAGTGCATTTACAGAAGGAACATTTTATGGGGCTCTCTGAATGATTTCTAAAGCTGCAAACACATTTATTTTCTGCAAATATGTCAGATGTGGGCACCAAAACTGTTGGATTTTACTTTTCCGTGTCACTTCTAATATACTAACCTATTGATTCTTATATACAATATAATCATAATAGTGCAGGGATATGGAGATTTCCATGCGGATCTTTATAGCCTGCCACATACCTGTATAGGGGGCTATGTAATAGGGTATGAATTTACAGAAGCGGTGCGATTCCAGCGATCTGGGCTGACGATTTAAAGCGCCAATAATTTAAATGGCAAGATCCAACTTTCTCTTTTTCGTTAAATCTGCAGCAATCGCACTGCTTCTGACGTCTCGGACTCTATTAAATGACTCCCATGCACACACATACTGTTTTTTTTTTTTTTATACAGTATCGCGATTTTTAAATAAACGATCGGTAGCTGATTTAGAGATATACATAAATGCATTTGCATGACGTAGCCTGTTGGTGACCGCACTATTGCACCTTGGCCCCACTTGCATCCATATTTACAGTTGCACATATCTTGCACCTTTAGAGGCTGATAAGAGGTGACAACGTGGATATTAGGGGGGTCATTCCGAGTTGATTGCTCGCTAGCTAGTTAAAGCAGCCGTGCAAACGCTATGCCGCCGCCCACTGGGGAGGGTATTTTAGCTTAGCAGAAGTGCGAACGCATGTGCAGCCGAGCTCTGCAAAAACAGTTTGTGCGGTTTCAGAGTAGCTCTGAACCTACTCAGCGTTTGCGATCACTTCAGCCTATTTGTGTCCGGATTTGACGTCACACACCCGCCCAGCGAACGCCCTGCCACGCCTGCGTTTTTGCAGACACGCCTGCGTTTTTGCAAACACTCCCTGAAAACGGTCAGTTGACACCCAGAAACGCCCCCTTCCTGTCAATCTTTTTGCGGCCGTCAGTGCGAAGAAAAACTTAGCTAGAACCTGAGCACAACCACAAAGAGCTTTGAACCCGTATGTCGCGTGTGCGCATTGCGGGGCATACGCATGCGCATAAATGCCATTTTTTCACCTGATCGCTGTGCTGCGAAAATCGTCAGCGAGCGATCAACTCGGAATGACCCCCTAGGTGATAATGCAGCTCTACGATGTGTGCAAATCCAAAACGCAGAGGTAGAAACGCAAGTGTGCGGTGGCATCTTTGCATTATAGAGCTGCTGTAGAGGAATATACAATGTAACATGCACACATAGGTAAATGCCTCGTACATGGAGTTTGCGAGCTTCTGTTTCAGCCATCGTTTGAGTTGTTGCAAAATATATAGTTGAAAAAAAGAAAGAAAAAACAGACGTTGGCAACTAGCTAAATGCAGAAAGAAATTATCTCTAAAAGCTTCATCATCTTTAATATTGAATTATAGGAGACCTAAATATGCTTTTTACCACTCCCCTCAATAAGGGTCTTAATCTCATCACAGAACTCGTGTCATCTTCATCAGGCTGCTCTAATTAAATAGCCAACCGAGGCCCAAGCACTCTTAAGACAGAATGTCAACTGCGAGCTCAATTTATTTTAACCACTTACCAAACCTGAAGCAGCGTAATTAGATAATTAGATTTGTGCAATAATCCATATAAGTTTTTCATTTGCTGGGAAGAACACTATCAATTAGGAATGAGTTATACCTTCTCATTTATTCCTAGAGTTATTAATGCTTTTTTTTTTCTTCCTTTTTTTCTTTTAAGAAAGTTAAATGAACGTACGAGAACGCTGCTTCCAGGGAGATGTAGCTGTTGCCCTGGGCGACGTGAGGGTAGCTCGCTGCCGGAGTCCGGGCCGTAATGATAAAGATGGCTTCTGGAATGCTCGGATGCACGCGTGTTGGGCAGGAGGATCTGGGTGATCTTTGGAGATGAAATTCCAGCGTCGTAGGAAGATTTCTCCCTGTCATTGCTGAGGTGCTGCCTTGCGGGGCTGCCGACGTGTCCTGCGTGTAAGGACACCTCTCTTGTGTTCACATTTCGGGCTCTGCATTGACCTTGGGAAAAATACAAATGTTATTGTTTCATGCATCAAATTACAGGCTTTGTGTCATTCTGGGGCAACTCGAGCCCAGGCTTCGGCCTACAATTAGTGTTAGTGCATAGGGACCTGACAATTTCTATATTTCCCACAAAATACCCCTTTTTAGCTCTGTGTCCCAGCCTCGAGTGTCAGGTTCCCCCAGAACACACCTATCCAGTTGTCCACAGTGACTGGTGTCTTTCAGCAGTGACCATGATTCATGCTGACATGTCAACCATGGACAATGAATATTAGGGAGACCCTTGCGCGCAAAACAGACAGCAGCAAAATATGAAAATATGGTAATGGTCAGAGAGATCAGAGCGTAATTTATCTAATGTGATATGTAATATATTGAAATTTAATTTTTTAGATAATCAAATATAGTGCAGCCACATCTTATTAGTATTCACTGTCCAGAATATCCTACTGATCCATATACAATATAGGGAGCACTCTAGGGACCTCTGTACTACAATACAGGGAGCACTCTAGGGACCTCTGTACTACATAGAGAGCATCCTACTGACATACTTACTATGTGCTACATAGAGAGCATCCTACTGACATATATACAATGCACGGAGCATTCTATTGGCCTCTACATCAAACTTAGAGCTTCCTACTGATCTATATACAATTCAGGGAGCCCTCTAGTGACCTCAGTATCAAAAAGAATTCCACTGACCTATGTGCAATGCATGGAGCACTCTAGTGACCTCTACATCATACAGAGAGCATCCTACTGACCCTTATACAATACAATGCAATTGGGAGGCTCCTGGCACTCACTGGATACTCTGTTTGGATGAAGTAGGATTTCCCGACAGTCAGGATCCCGGCTATCGAAATACTGACGCTGGAATCCAAACAGTCAAAATCCTGACATTGAGCGCGGCGATGCCCACAAAGCCACGCCCCCTTTCTATAGGCCACGCCCCTTTGTGTCCTTTTTTTTTTACAAGGTGCCGATGTTCGGAGGTATGTGTACAGAGAGCATTCTAGTGACACTTATACAATACAGAACACATTCTAGTGACTGGTATACGATGCAGAGGGCATTCTAGTGGCACTTATACAATACAGAACACATTCTAGTGACTGGTATATGATGCAGAGGGCATTCTAGTGACACTTAGACAATACAGAACACATTCTAGTGACTGGTATACGATGCAGAGGGCATTCTAGTTACACACAATACAGAACACATTCTAGTGACTGGTATACAATACAAGAAGCATTCTAGTGACACATAGAATACAGAACACATTCTTGTGACTGATATACAATACACGGAGCATTCCAGTGGCTGGTATACAATACAAAACACATTCTAGTGACTGGTATACGATACAGAGAGCATTCTAGTGACACTTATACAATACAGAACACATTCTAGTGACTGATATACGATACAGAAAGTATTCTAGAGATAATGGCACAATAGAGAGAGCATCCTAATAGCACAGTCAAGTATTAGGACACAAGGCATCAGATTGTGGATTAGAGGGCTTGCAAAATCAGATCAAGGGGCCCACTGCAGGATGGCAGTAATTATAGATTAGGAAATCCACACATCATTCTCCAAATAGACAATCATATACAGATTAGACATGTTTCTCCGTGTTTTTTACACAGAGGGCTATAAAGTGAGTTTCTCTACGTAGACCTGGATTACAAGGAAACTATAATGTATACAAAACAGCATAATGATTAACCAGACCCACAAAGTGGATCATATACATATATATTCTTTAGTGGTTGCTGGTTCCATTCCTATTTATCAGTTTGTTACTGCCCTAGATATGGTAAATACTGAGGTTCTGCAGCCAGAATTTAGCTTTCCAGTCTCCTGCGTCTTTCAGTTTGGTAAGAAGCTCAGCCTGTATAAAATAGCAAGCGACAGCATATGCAATACATTGGGGCAAGTGTATTAAACCTGGAGAAGTGATAAAGAAGTGATAATTGCACGGTAATAACGCACCAGCCAATCAGCTCCAATATGTAAATTGAAAGTCAGGATCTGATTGGCTGGTACATTATCACCTTCCACTTATTATATAACTTCTCCAGGTTAATACTTCTGCCCCACTGTGTTCTTATGTACCAGTGAAGGCCACTATATCCTACTGTTTCCTTAAACTAATGACAAAAGCAATGAGCTTCCTACTATAATACATATTATTAGATTTATAGTTTCGAACAGGACCAACATAGGACACATAGTTATACTGCATGTCCACCGGGTGTCACTCTTGAACAAGACTATGGCTTATCATTGATTCCGGCACAGGATATCTGTATCTCAGCTCCTTTCCGCAGGGCGCCTCTGTTTACACTTACGCTATGGTTTGAATTATATCGTGTTTAGCATATCAAAAGCAGCAGGTGATTTTAATCCCTTTAAACCCAAACACGTAAAATGTAGACCATTCAGCACGTCACTTACAAAGGAAACAACAGGCCTGGGATGAGTTAGGGTGCGATGTACCCTGAGGAGGGGCGACAGAACGGCGCAGGAAATAGGACTCACGTCAGGTAACAAATAAATGTGGGGGCTTTTTCTGCTTTTAATTTTTTTCTCTCTTTCATTTTTATTACAGACATCAAAGAGTTACAGTAAAATGTACACATTCGAGGCTAAATTAATACATAGACAAATACACCTTCTTCTGACATATTGCCTGTGATATTCGTAGGGACAGGAGCAGTGTCGGTCTGGGGCATAAAGGGCCCACCAGGGTAATGTAGTGGTAGGGGCCTGTGTTTAGGGGTGTGGCCAGTCTCCAGAGGGGGTGTGGTCAGCTGCCATAGATGCTAGGCTATCCATTAGAGAGTGCATGGTCTGGACCTCTTGATAAATATATATAGTAAATACGACTAATGCAGGTACATTATGATAATGTACCAGGTTAATAACAATAATACACTGTAGAGAATACACCATGGAGGTCATTCCGAGTTGTTCGCTCGCAAGCGGATTTTAGCAGATTTGCTCATGCTAAGCCGCCGCCTACTGGGAGTGAATCTTAGCATCTTAAAATTGCGAACGATGTATTCGCAATATTGCGATTACACACCTCGTAGCAGTTTCTGAGTAGCTTCAGACTTACTCGGCATCTGCGATCATTTCAGTGCTTGTCGTTCCTTGTTTGACGTCACAAACACACCCAGCGTTCGCCCAGACACTCCTCCGTTTCTCCGGCCACTCCTGCGTTTTTTCCGGAAACGGTAGCGTTTTTCCCCACACGCCCATAAAACGGCCTGTTTCCGCCCAGCAACACCCATTTCCTGTCAATCACATTACGATCGCCAGAACGATGAAAAAGCCGTGAGTAAAATTACTAAGTGCATAGCAAATTTACTTGGCGCAGTCGCAGTGCGAACATTGCACATGCGCATTAAGCGGAAAATCGCTGCGATGCGAAGATTTTTACCGAGCGAACAACTCGGAATGAGGGCCCATAGTCCTGTGCAGTATAAGGTAACATATGTATACTTTACCATTCAAATGCACAGTCTGGAACCTGATCCCCATAGGTGGAGGGTGTGGTCCCAGGCAGTGGTGCCCAGCGGGGGTTTCCCCTGAGCCCCCCCAACCCTGGATAGGAGGGCCGTGTCTTAAGGGGTCAGAATAATGGATCCCGTTCTGGTCTATAACTACAGTATGAGGTGCTCTTGGTCATTAATCTGTAGGACGTTCTGTAAATATAAGTAACTGATAATCTCTAAAGACGCTCAGGAAGAGACTTTTTGGGATGAAATACATTTATACAGTAGCTTCGTGCATCCAGATCTTTAGGTCTATTCATGAAGCAGTGAAAAGAGTGGAGAAGTGAGCCAGTGGAGAAGTTGGCACATGGCAACCAATCAGTGTTGTGGTAACATTTATAAAATGCATTCTATAAAATGACACGTGGCAGCTGATTGGTTGCCAAGGACAACTTCTCCACTCTTTTCACTGCTTCATGGTTAAACCCCTTATACTGTTCATCAATTGATTTACTTGTACATTTATGCGGAGAAGGAGAATCGTGGTATAAGGGGCTGATGTTGGTTTAATACTGCGCCAATGTGTATGCTGTGTCTTCAGTGATTTTCCACTGTGCACAACCATATTTGTGTGAGTTTGCGAGTTTTGCCTGCAAGTGCCTGGAAGGCTGGAATGGGGAGGGGCCAACCCAAGTACAGTAAGGTCATGTTTGCGCAATTGCGAACGACGTGGACTGGGAGATAGAATCGTATACATCTTGGTAAGCCGCATTATTTGCTGGTGGACACGGCAGGTGCGAATACCAGGTGATGACTGCGACAGACACCTGCGCTGGTGAGCCACTTATGATTGGCTGTTTGGCAATGCTCAGGGTAGAACAACTTTACTGGTTTTAGGCGGATGACAGGAGGAAAAAGCATTTTCACCGCGTTATCCTGCAATGTTGTACTTTTGGTAATGACCTGTCTCATATCCAGGTGGAGGAGAGACGTTTCCTGAATTCAACCACTACCAGCATTATAAACTATAATAATATTCATAATCATCACTGATCTAATGAGAAAAAAAACAACGTAAAAGCAGGAAATTAATTGTTCCACAGGCCTAACCAAAAATGGAGCCCGGGTTTCTCCAAGCATCAAGCAATGGCAGCTCAGAGTTCTTCTGATTGGCTGATAAGATGGACTAGCGCACATTTATTAAACAACGTTTTCTGTTAATTGATTCAGATCAAAACCTTTTACCTCCCTCCAAATCCATCCTCACCTCCTCTTGGATCCATGATTTCCACCGTGGCCTCGCTGTTCCTTCCCAGTACCGCATTCTTCGGCGTCTTCAGTAATATTTTAAGGAATTCGTTATTTTCTTCCAAACCGTCATTCTTCAAGTAAATATTCCAGAGTTTTGTGGATACACATAAAAGTGTTGGGGTAGAATAGAGAATGAAATATGAATATTCTGCCATTAGCTATATTGGGTTTTGGTATGTTATCCTGGTCGTCAGGATGCCGGCAGTCACATGACAGAGGGGGTATCCCGACGTCAGAGGGGGTAAGTATTTTTACTCCCCCCCCCCCCCCCCCAAACTTTCCTACCCTAACCCTCCAGAGGTGGCGCCATCTGACCGCCGGGCTTCTCGTCCATCGGGATGGGTGTGGGATGATAGATAGACAGTGTCTAGTAGACAGTACAAAAGGCCGACAGGGTCAAAGGTCGACATGAAAAAAGGGTAGATAGTACAAAAGGTCGATAGGGTCAAAAGGTCGACATGAAAATTGTTGACAAAAAAAGGTAGACACCATGTTTTTTGCATTTTTGTGGTTTGTGTGGATAGTTTTGTCATCTGGGACCCCCAACTGTAGAAAGGCATCCCGTCTCCACAAGGTTTATAACCAACTCTATGCCGACATGGATAGAGAAGGTATAAAATAGTCCAAAAACATGGTGTCTATCTTTTTTATGTAGACCATTTTCATGTCGATCTTTTGACCCTGTCGACCTAATGTCTGTTAACATATGGTGTCTATCTATTGATTGTCTATCTGTCAACCGGATACCCATCGGGATGCTAAATGCACCCCGCTACAGTGGCAAACGCAGGATTTAGCGAGGGGGGTTTCCGTGGGTGGGTGGGTGTGTATGTATATGCGCAGGTATGTGTAATAAATATATATATATATATATATATATATATATATAGATATATATATATATATATATATATATATATATATATAGATATATACACACACACAAACATACATATATATGTACGGAGGCAGGACGGCACTCATTGAGACTGGTAAACCATAGAAAATCAGCACAGGACGCTGAAGCTGTTTGTCAACGTTTCACAGTTAGACTCCTTTAAAAGAGTCTAACTCTGAAACGTTGACGTACAGCTACAGCGTTCTGTGCTGATTTTCTATGGTTTACTAGTCTCTATGAGTGCCATCCTGCTTCCGTACATTTTATCTGATTCTGACGTGCCATTCATCATTTGCAGATAGATAGATAGATAGAGAGATATATATATATATATATATATATATATATATATATTTGTGTGGGCGTCTGGCACTCTGGATGATAAAAAGCAAAGATGCCAGGGTGGCCTCCTGAAATTAATATATCTGGTAATCCTCCTTGGGTCCTGTGATAGGACCTCTATTGGAAGAAAAATAGGTGGCACTCCAAGGACTTAAATAAAGTCAAACTGTATTAAGAAAAAAATATTTCATGGATCAAAAAACAACGTTTCAAGGCTCTACAGCCTTTCCATCAGGTTATGCATTATAGGTGAGGTGAAAAAAAAAAACAGAGGTATTTTGTTTATTGATCTCACCTATAATGCATAACCAGATGAAAAGGCCAAAGAGCCTTGAAACGTTGTTTTTTGCATCATGAAATGTATTTTTTGAATACAGTTTGACTTTATTTAAGTCCCTGGAGTGCCGCCTATTTTTCTTCAATAGAGGTCTTATCACAGGACCTAAGGAGGATTACCGGTTTTATATATATATATATATATATATATATATATATATATATATATATATATATATTTTTTTTTTTTTTTTTCACAAACTCACACATGTAAACACACATACATACACACATACATACATACCATACTTGCCTACCTGACCCTCTCCATGAGGGAGAAAATGCTCTGTTCCTGGACTTTCCTGGTAATGTATGATTGTCATCACCTGTGGTGAGCTAGTTAATTGATAAGAAAGGTGTTTCACCACAGGTGATGGCAATCATACATTACCAGGAAAGTCCAGGAACAGAGCATTTTCTCCCTCATGGAGAGGGTCAGGTAGGCAAGCATGATACATACATGCATTCATATCATACAAAAACACACTTAAACAATGATTTCAAACTTACTTACAGAGGGGCGGCCACGGCAGCGTGAGGCAGAGTGAGTGGGAGGGAGCTGCTGTGGCTGAGCATGCGCAGCCAGCAGCTCCCCCGGCACCCGGGACATTCTCTAAGCAGAGAGCTGCATAGCTCTCTGCTCTTGCTGCAGCTCCGTCCGCGATCGCGATTTTTGCTTTTGTTGAGACGGAGACAGCTGTGTCTCCGTCTCAAAACATTTTTTGGGGTTATCAGGGGGGGTTTCCAGGTACTCGGAACCCCCCCCCCCCCCCTGTGTGCGCCACTGCGCGCTATATCCATATGTGCTTTATGTATACCTCCAGTGCACTGATTCTGCGTTACAGTCTCTTATAGGATCTACAGTATGAGTGACTCAGCAGTGTAGAGTTTCCCGGCCTTTCTGATGTTATGTCACAGCTACTGTCACGCTCATATTATACTAGAGCAATACATGAAACCACAAACATGTTTTATTTTAATGAAATACTGTATAGTTAACTTACCTACCACCCCCACCTCAAACATCACCAGGGAAAGTCACAAGAGTGCAGATCCAATGGGAATAGGAATATAGAAATGTAGGCTATCATTTCATTATGTACCAGTGAGGCATGAGGCACAAAGTGGCTGATCTGTGTGTGGACAACAGCTGCACCATAACTTGGCTTGCAGGGTGCCTGGTACAGCAAACTAGACAGCCGCCAATGCGTCCTTAGTATGCGCGGGTGAACTCGGCTTCTTCCTGGTCCCGGCGGCCCCCTGTCCCCTCATCATTGTTCAGCTGTGGCTCTGACCGGTATAAAGTTCTCACACGGAGGGCAGGGCAACTGACTTGTGGTCGGTCCCCACCAAAAATTGTGCTCTCATGCATCCACACCTACACACACCTCACATCCCGCTCCCACAGTACTTCCCCTGAGGTTAACTTACCTCAGCCCATCGTGCTCTGTCTCTGGAGTCTGGAATCTAACTGCTGTACCCAGGGGCGCATCAAGAGAGGAGGAGGCCTGTGTGCAGTCTCCATCCGGACCCACTACTCTCTAGCCGACAGCACTAGGGTCACTAGGAGACCCTAGCGATGTCCCAGAGTTTAATGCCGGTGCCATTTTCCCGGTGATTTCTGTGCGTGACTCTGCATGGTAAGTAATGAAAACATAGGTGCAGGGTGTGTGGTGTGAGCCGCCCTGGCCCCCGGGGATCTGTGTGCATTGCACCCATTATAATGCCTAATTCAGGCACACTGGGGGGGATGCCCAGCACAGGGCTAGTCTGCTCCACGTCAGGCACGTGCCCCCCTTCCCGTAGAAGTGCAAAAGCATCACACAGCAGCAATGCTTTTGCTCTTCAGGCCAGCGAAGCTTTTGCGTGCTGGCCGGGAGCTACGTGTTGCTGCCCAGGTCGCAGCGGCTGCGTGTGACATCACGCAGCAGCTGCGGCCCGCCCCCCGAACGGTCCAGCGTTGCCTGCGCTGACCGGACCATGCCCACAAAACAGCAACCAAACGCCGCTGTGCCACCCAGCGAACGCCTCTGCCTGTCAATCAGGCAGAGGCGATCGCTAGGCAACGACAGCCGCCAGCGGATGCGCACTTCTAACCTGATCGCTGCACTGCGATGAACTACAGCGAGCGATCAGGTCAGAATGACCCCCATAGATACACCAGTTTCTGTACATCATCCCATATTGCTCTGTCTCCAGAGTCCGGAATCTGACCGCTGTACCTCACACATACTGCTCTGTCTCCAGAGTCCGGAATCTGACCGCTGTACCTCACCCATACTGCTCTCTCTCCAGAGTCCGGAATCTGACCGCTGTACCTCACCCATACTGCTCTGTCTCCAGAGTCCGGAATCTGACCGCTGTACCTCACCCATACTGCTCTCTCTCCAGAGTCCGGAATCCGACATCTGACCGCAGTACCTCACCCATACTGCTCTCTCTCCAGAGTCCGGAATCTGACATCTGACCGCTGTACCTCACCCATACTGCTCTGTCTCCAGAGTCCGGAATCTGACATCTGACCGCTGTACCTCAGCCATACTGCTCTGTCTCCAGAGTCCGGAATCTGACCGCTGTACCTCACCCATACTGCTCTCTCTCCAGAGTCCGGAATCTGACCGCTGTACCTCACCCATACTGCTCTGTCTCCAGAGTCCGGAATCTGACCGCTGTACCTCACCCATACTGCTCTGTCTCCAGAGTCCGGAATCTGACCGCTGTACCTCACCCATACTGCTCTCTCTCCAGAGTCCGGAATCCGACATCTGACCGCTGTACCTCACCCATACTGCTCTCTCTCCAGAGTCCGGAATCTGACATCTGACCGCTGTACCTCACCCATACTGCTCTCTCTCCAGAGTCCGGAATCTGACATCTGACCGCTGTACCTCACCCATACTGCTCTGTCTCCAGAGTCCGGAATCTGACATCTGACCGCTGTACCTCAGCCATACTGCTCTGTCTCCAGAGTCCGGAATCTGACCGCTGTACTTCACCCATACTACTCTGACTCCAGAGTCCGGAATCTGACCGCTGTACCTCACCCATACTGCAGTGTCTCCAGAGTCCGGAATCTGACCGCTGTACCTCACCCATACAGCAATGTCTCCAGAGTCCGGAATCTGACCGCTGTACCTCACCCATACTGCAGTGTCTCCAGAGTCCGGAATCTGACCGCTGTACCTCACCCATACTGCTCTCTCTCCAGAGTCCGGAATCCGACATCTGACCGCTGTACCTCACCCATACTGCTCTCTCTCCAGAGTCCGGAATCTGACATCTGACCGCTGTACCTCACCCATACTGCTCTCTCTCCAGAGTCCGGAATCTGACCGCTGTACTTCACCCATACTACTCTGACTCCAGAGTCCGGAATCTGACATCGGACCACTGTACCTCACCCATACTGCTCTATCTCCAGAGTCCGGAATCTGACCGTTGTACCTCACCCATACTGCTCTGTCTCCAGAGTCCGGAATCTGACCGCTGTACCTCACCCATACTGCTCTGTCTCCAGAGTCCGGAACCTGACCGCTGTACCTCACCCATACTGCTCTGTCTCCAGAGTCCGGAATCTGACCGCTGTACCTCACCCATACTGCAGTGTCTCCAGAGTCCGGAATCTGACCGCTGTACCTCACCCATACTGCTCTGTCTCCAGAGTCCGGAATCTGACCGCTGTACCTCACCCATACTGCAATGTCTCCAGAGTCCGGAATCTGACGGCTGTACCTCACCCATACTGCTCTGTCTCCAGAGTCCAGAATCTGACCACTGTACCTCACCCATACTGCTCTGTCTCCAGAGTCCGGAATCTGACCACTTTACCTCACCCATACTGCTCTGTCTCCAGAGTCCGGAATCTGACCGCTGTACTCCACCCATACTGCTCTGTCTCCAGAGTCCGGTATCTGACATCTGACCACTGTACCTCACCCATACTGCTCTGTCTCCAGAGTCCGGAATCTGACCACTGTACCTCACCCATACTGCTCTGTCTCCAGAGTCCGGAATCTGACCGCTGTACCTCACCCATACTGCTCTGTCTCCAGAGTCCAGAATCTGACCACTGTACCTCACCCATACTGCTCTGTCTCCAGAGTCCGGAATCTGACCACTTTACCTCACCCATACTGCTCTGTCTCCAGAGTCCGGAATCTGACCGCTGTACTCCACCCATACTGCTCTGTCTCCAGAGTCCGGTATCTGACATCTGACCACTGTACCTCACCCATACTGCTCTGTCTCCAGAGTCCGGAATCTGACCACTTTACCTCACCCATACTGCTCTGTCTCCAGAGTCCGGAATCTGACCGCTGTACCTCACCCATACTGCTTTGTCTCCAGAGTCCGCAATCTGACCACTTTACCTCACCCATACTGCTCTGTCTCCAGAGTCCGGAATCTGACCGCTGTACCTCACCCATACTGCTCTGTCTCCAGAGTCCGGAATCTGACCACTGTACCTCACCCATACTGCTCTGTCTCCAGAGTCCGGAATCTGACCGCTGTACCTCACCCATACTGCTCTGTCTCCAGAGTCCGGAATCTGACCGCTGTACTTCACCCATACTACTCTGACTCCAGAGTCCGGAATCTGACCGCTGTACCTCACCCATACTGCTCTGTCTCCAGAGTCCGGAATCTGACCGCTGTACCTCACCCATACTGCTCTGTCTCCAGAGTCCGGAATCTGACCGCTGTACCTCACCCATACTGCTCTGTCTCCAGAGTCCGGAATCTGACCGCTGTACCTCACCCATACTGCTCTGTCTCCAGAGTCCGGAACCTGACCGCTGTACCTCACCCATACTGCTCTGTCTCCAGAGTTCGCAATCTGACCGCTGTACCTCACCCATACTGCTCTGTCTCCAGAGTACAGAATCTGACATCTGACCACTGTACCTCACCCATACTGCTCTGTCTCCAGAGTCCGGAATCTGACCACTTTACCTCACCCATACTGCTCTGTCTCCAGAGTCCGGAACCTGACCGCTGTACCTCACCCATACTGCTCTGTCTCCAGAGTTCGCAATCTGACCGCTGTACCTCACCCATACTGCTCTGTCTCCAGAGTACAGAATCTGACATCTGACCACTGTACCTCACCCATACTGCTCTGTCTCCAGAGTCCGGAATCTGACCACTTTACCTCACCCATACTGCTCTGTCTCCAGAGTCCGGAATCTGACCGCTGTACTCCACCCATACTGCTCTGTCTCCAGAGTCCGGAATCTGACCACTGTACCTCACCCATACTGCTCTGTCTCCAGAGTCCGGAATCTGACCGCTGTACCTCACCCATACTGCTCTGTCTCCAGAGTCCAGAATCTGACATCTGACCACTGTACCTCACCCATACTGCTCTGTCTCCAGAGTCCAGAATCTGACATCTGACCACTGTACCTCACCCATACTGCTCTGTCTCCAGAGTCCGGAATCTGACCACTTTACCTCACCCATACTGCTCTGTCTCTAGAGTCCGGAATCTGACCACTTTACCTCACCCATACTGCTCTGTCTCCAGAGTCCAGAATCTGACATCTGACCACTGTACCTCACCCATACTGCTCTGTCTCCAGAGTCCGGAATCTGACCGCTGTACCTCACCCATACTGCTCTGTCTCCAGAGTCCGGAATCTGACCGCTGTACTCCACCCATACTGCTCTGTCTCCAGAGTCCGGTATCTGACATCTGACCACTGTACTTCACCCATACTGCTCTGTCTCCAGAGTCCGGAATCTGACCACTGTACCTCACCCATACTGCTCTGTCTCCAGAGTCCGGAATCTGACCGCTGTACCTCACCCATACTGCTCTGTCTCCAGAGTCTGGAATCTGAACGCTGTACTTCACCCATACTACTCTGACTCCAGAGTCCGGAATCTGACATCTGACCACTGTACCTCACCCATACTGCTCTGTCTCCAGAGTCCGGAACATGACCACTGTACCTCACCCATACTGCTCTGTCTCCAGAGTCCAGAATCTGACCGCTGTACATCACCCACACTGCTCTGTCTCCAGAGTCCGGAATCTGACCGCTGTACCTCACATATACTGCTCTGTCTCCAGAGTCCGGAATCTGACCCGCTGTACCTAACCCATACTGCTCTGTCTCCAGAGTCCGGAATCTGACCGCTGTACCTCACCCATACTGCTTTGTCTCCAGAGTCCGGAATCTGACCACTGTACCTCATCCATACTGCTCTGTCTCCAGAGTCCGTAATCTGATCGCTGTACCTCACCCATACTGCTCTGTCTCCAGAGTCCGGAATCTAACCACTGTACCTTTCCCATACTGCTCTGTCTCCAGAGTCCGGAATCTGACCGCTGTACTTCACCCATACTGCTCTGTCTCCAGAGTCCAGAATCTGACATCTGACCACTGTACCTCACCCATACTGCTCTGTCTCCAGAGTCCGGAATCTGACCGCTGTACCTTACCCATACTGCTCTGTCTCCAGAGTCCGGAATCTGACCGCTGTACCTCACCCATACTGCTCTGTCTCCAGAGTCCGGAACCTGACTGCTGTACCTCACCCATACTGCTCTGTCTCCATAGTCCGGAACATGACCACTGTACCTCACCCATACTGCTCTGTCTCCAGAGTCCGGAATCTTACCACTCTCCAGAGTTCGGAATCTGACCGATGTACCTCACCCATACTGCTCTGTCTCCAGAGTCCGGAATCTGACCGCTGTACATCACCCATACTGCTCTCTCTCCAGAGTCCTGAATCTGACCGCTGTACCTCACACATACTGCTCTGTCTCCAGAGTCCGGAATCTGACCGCTGTACATCACCCATACTGCTCTGTCTCCAGAGTCCGGAATCTGACCGCTGTACATCACCCATACTGCTCTGTCTCCAGAGTCCGGAATCTGACCGCTGTACATCACCCATACTACTCTGTCTCCAGAGTTCGGAATCTGACCCGCTGTACCTCACCCATACTGCTCTGTCTCCAGAGTCCGGAATCTGACCGATGTACCTCACCCATACTGCTCTGTCTCCAGAGTCCGGAACCTGACCGCTGTACCTCAGACATACTGCTCTGTCTCCAGAGTCCGGAATCTGACCACTCTCACCGCTGTCCCGATGGAGTGGCCCCGACACGCGCCGCACGCAGCGGTGTCCGGCCACGTATTGCTGTCGGAATCCTCTGCCGACGGAGCGGCCCTGACACGCGCCGCAGCGGTGTCCGGCTACTGATACTCACCGCTGCCTTGCTGCCGGAATCTTCTACTGGTGGAGTGGCCCCGACACGCACCGCACGCAGCGGTGTCCGGCCAGCTCAGGAGAGCTCAGTGTCTCCCTCAGCCGGGGCCCATACCGAGCCGCACGCAGCTGCGATGGGACCCCGCCGGCAGCTCCCGCGGTGCAGACTGGCAGTGGCAGAGCTGCCAGTCTGTGTGTGTAAGAAAGAAAAAGAAAAATAATAAAGAAAAAATTCTTCAGATAAAACCCAAGTGAACCAGCTCCCTCGGGCACTAAACTAAGACTGGGTTGGAGGGGGGACATAGTAGGGGAGGAGCTAGTCACATGGTTATAAATTTAAAGTGCCAGCTCCCAGTTACTACCTACTATTTCCCCATTGTATCTGCACTCCAGTGGCCCTTAGTGGATGAAGGAGAAAAAGAGGTGCACCAAGGTCGCTGGATGGCTAAGATAAGCGACACAAGTGGCCGACACAAACACCTGGCCCATCTAGGAGTGGCACTGCAGTGTCAGGCAGGATGGCACTTCAAAAAATAGTCTCCAAACAGCACATGATGCAAAGAAAAATGAAAGAAAAAGAGGTGTATAAACAGGACATGCACACTTTAACAACCCCATCATTTCAGCGACAGGGTCTGCCACACAACTGTGACTGAAATGACTGGTTGGTTTGGGCCCCCACCAAAAAAGAAGAAATCAATCGCTCCTTGCACAAACTGGCTCTACAGAGGCAAGATGTCCACCTCCTCCTCATCGTCCGATTCCTCACCCCTTTCACTGTGTACATCCCCCTCCTCACAGATTATTAATTCGTCCCCACTGGAATCCACCATCTCAGGTCCCTGTGTACTTTCTGGAGGCAATTGCTGGTGAATGTCTCCACGGAGGAATTGATTATAATTCATTTTGATAAACATCATCTTCTCCACATTTTCTGGAAGTAACCTCGTACGCCGATTGCTGACAAGGTGAGCGGCTGCACTAAACACTCTTTCGGAGTACACACTGGAGGGTGGGCAATTTAGGTAAAATAAATCCAGTTTCTGCAAGGGCCTCCAAATTGCCTCTTTTTCCTGCCAGTATACGTACGGACTGTCTGACGTGCCTACTTGGATGCGGTCACTCATATAATCCTCCACCATTCTTTCAATGGTGAGAGAATCATATGCAGTGACAGTAGACGACATGTCAGTAATCGTTGGCAGGTCCTTCAGTCCGGACCAGATGTCAGCGCTCGCTCCAGACTGCCCTGCATCACCGCCAGCTGGTGGGCTCGGAATTCTTAGCCTTTTCCTCGCACCCCCAGTTGCGGGAGAATGTGAAGGAGGAGCTGTTGACGGGTCACGTTCCGCTTGACTTGACAATTTTCTCACCAGCAGGTCTTTGAACCTCTGCAGACTTGTGTCTGCCGAAAAGAGAGATCCAACGTAGGTTTTAAATCTAGGATCGAGCACGGTGGCCAAAATGTAGTGCTCTGATTTCAACAGATTGACCACCCGTGAATCCTGGTTAAGCGAATTAAGGGCTCCATCCACATGTCCCACATGCCTAGCGGAATCGCTCTGTTTTAGCTCCTCCTTCAATGTCTCCAGCTTCTTCTGCAAAAGCCTGATGAGGGGAATGACCTGACTCAGGCTGGCAGTGTCTGAACTGACTTCACGTGTGGCAAGTTCAAAGGGTTGCAGAACCTTGCACAACGTTGAAATCATTCTCCACTGCGCTTGAGTCAGGTGCATTCCCCCTCCTTTGCCTATATCGTAGGCACATGTATAGGCTTGAATGGCCTTTTGCTGCTCCTCCATCCTCTGTAGCATATAGAGGGTTGAATTCCACCTCGTTACCACCTCTTGCTTCAGATGATGGCAGGGCAGGTTCAGGAGTGTTTGCTGGTGCTCCAGTCTTCGGCACGCGGTGGCTGAATGCCGAAAGTGGCCCGCAATTCTTCGGGCACCGACAGCATCTCTTGCACGCCCCTGTCGTTTTTTAAATAATTCTGCACCACCAAATTCAATGTATGTGCAAAACATGGGACGTGCTGGAATTTGCCCAGACGTAATGCACGCACAATATTGCTGGCGTTGTCCGATGTCACAAATCCCCAGGAGAGTCCAATTGGGGTAAGCCATTCTGCGATGATGTTCATCAGTTACCGTAAGAGGTTTTCAGCTTTGTGCCTCTTCTGGAAAGCGGTGATACAAAGCGTAGCCTGCCTAGGAACGAGTTGGCGTTTGCGAGATGCTGCTACTGGTGCCGCCGCTGCTGTTCTTGCTGCGGGAGGCAATACATCTACCCAGTAAGCTGTCACAGTCATATAGTCCTGAGCAGTGGTGTAAGTTCGACACAGTTGCCAGGAGGCAAGATAAATATTGGTGCCCTCCTATTTCCTATATTAAGATAAATATATGTGTGTGTGTGTGTGTGTGTGTGTGTACACTGGTTTTATACACTTAATTGTCTTTTATTTTAAATCACACATTTCTTAGCAGTTATACCCAGGATTAGAACCCATGACCTGTTACGCTAACAGCAGACACTTTACTGATGGAGTTATTTGCTCCTGTAGAGGAAGCATGAGTATTCTAACAATATGAAGTTATGTGTAATTGTCAGAGAAGTAACTTCATATAGTTAAAATTCTAATATTTCCTATACAGGAGCAAACGGCTTCATCAGTAAGGTGTCTGCTTCCAGTGTAATAGGTTGTGGTTTCTAATCCTGGGTGTGACACTTGTAAAATGTGTATATTCCGTATAATAAAGAGGGTGTGATTTGTATGGTACCAGTGAGGAAGTCAGCCACTGAAAAGACAGCGACAGCTATCAATTAACTTACTTCAATGGTGTCACAGAATGGGAGGAGAGGTGCCCCCCTTCAGAGCAGGAGCCCGGCGGCAGATGAATCCGTTGCCTCCCAGAGTTCTGCCTCTGGTCCTGAGTCTGCCCTGCTCCACTTGTCCACATGTCCGTGGTTAAGTGGACATTGGGTACAACTGCATTTTTTAGGACACTGGTGACTCTTTTTCTGAGGTCTGTGTACATTTTCGGTATCGCCTGCCTAGAGAAATGGAACCTAGATGGAATTTGGTACCGGGGACACAGTACCTCAATCAAGTCTGTAGTTGCCTGTGAATTAACGGTGGATACCGGAACCACGTTTCTCACCACCCAGGCTGACAAGACCTGAGTTATCCGCTTTGCAGCAGGATGACTGCTGTGATATTTCATCTTCCTCGCAAAGGACTGTTGGACAGTCAATTGCTTACTGGAAGTAGTACAAGTGGTCTTCCGACTTCCCCTCTGGGATGACGATCAACTCCCAGCAGCAACAACAGCAGCGCCAGCAGCAGTAGGCGTTACACTCAAGGATGCATCGGAAGAATCCCAGGCAGGAGAGGACTCGTCAGACTTGACAGTGACATGGCCTGCAGGACTATTGGCTTTCCTGTGTAAGGAGGAAATTGACACTGAGGGAGTTGGTGGTGTGGTTTGCAGGAGCTTGGTTACAAGAGGAAGGGATTTAGTGGTCAGTGGACTGCTTCCGCTGTCATCCAAAGTTTTTGAACTTGTCACTGACTTATGATGAATGCGCTGCAGGTGACGTATAAGGGAGGATGTTCCGAGGTGGTTAACGTCCTTACCCCTACTTATTACAGCTTGACAAAGGCAACACACGGCTTGACACCTGTTGTCCGCATTTGTGTTAAAATAATTCCACACCGAAGGGGCGTGGCCTGGCTGCTGTGGAGAGTAGCTGTGCATCTCCTCAGCTCCTGCAATCACTGCTAATAAAAGCCCTTTTACACCCCCCTGACTGATGCCTGTCGGCCCCAGGTGCCCCTCGGTGGCCACAGCTGCCCCACTGTTGTTGTTTGGGGGGACCCGCGGAGTCGGGGAGCACTTTTAAGTGCTCCTGCGGATTGCGCCCTTCCCCCCGAGGTGAAGCCGGGGCCTGGAGTTGAGAGGCGGCCCGGACTGGCCGCTGGAAGGAAGAGCCTTGCCGTGGACTGTTCCCCCTCGGCATACTGCCGCCCTGCTTGGACCCCTCGTGGCCCCCCCCGGTGGACGGAGAGTCGTGCCCCGTCGAGTGGGTGAGTCCGCTCCGTGATCGGAGCTTCCCTGCTAGCCGCCGCGCTCGCTGTCCCCCGGAGCTGCGGAAGCCGCTGGGCCGCTGGACACGCCCTACCTCCTCTGCCTCTTACGTCCTCCGGGTAGCTGGGGACACGGAGAGCCGCGCGGCAGGCCGCCTGGGCCCCTCGGGTGGACGCACTGAGGGCCGCTATCCTCCCGCTCCCCTGTGCTGTGGGGACGGGAGGCCTACTGACAGGATAGGACAGGAGCCTAGATTGAACTCCCGGGCCGGCGCACAGCTCCGGAGCCGCAGGGAGGAACCACACACCTCTCCCCTGCCCTCTGGAGCTCCATCCATCGGGGGACCAGCCAGCTAGGGGAGCTTCTCCTGCCGGTGCTCACTACTGCGGGTGCCTGGGATAGCTGGGGCCGCCAGGGGTTGGTGGTGCTGCGTGGGGCCCGGTGGCCATCTTGGAGGGGGTCCTCAGCCGACCGGGAATCAGAGGCGCACGGAGGGGGCTGTGGGACCGCAGCGGAACAACGGGGAGCCACAACATCATCGAGGGATAAGTGAGCGGTTGCTGCTATAAGATCAGTGGCACCCCCTCACCACATTATATTACGATCCAGCTTCTACTTCCCCCCCCGTGCCGGGACATCACTGCTGGTCCCTACCTCTGCACGCACAGACTCCGTATACCGGTTTGATTGCCCCCAGGGGGCTGCGGAGTCACCAGTGGCTCCTGACATCACACACCGGGTGCTGGAAACCTCGTCCTGCTCCGCCCTGACCCCGGTGACACCGGCTCTTGGCACCTGACCTGCATTGAAGACCCCACTGCCTGACCTGCTTTAATACTCGGGACTCATACCCCCTGGCCCGCAACGGCGGAGGTGTCCTTGACCAGGGGACTCCCTCCTACCTCGGACGTGGAATCCTCATTGCCGACATTCCCGCCATACCAGCCCCCGGCGCTATGACCGCCTGAAAGTGAGGAGCACGGTCCCCCCCCCCCCCCTGGGTGTCTCCCCCCCACCTTTTTTTTTTTGCTATTATTTTTGTTTTGTTTTGCGTTCGACTCCCCGTATCCCCTGACGGATCATATTTCATAGTATAATACCCTACACTGGTACGATCCACATGCAGAAATCTTCGTCCAAGACTCCTAAACAAGGGGGTGCTGATATCTCTCAACACTTTACCAGGGGCACCAAGAATACCCAACCCAGGGGTCTCCCCTCCACTCTGCACGATTCTATGG
This sequence comes from Pseudophryne corroboree, assembly GCF_028390025.1. Lineage (NCBI taxonomy): Eukaryota > Metazoa > Chordata > Amphibia > Anura > Myobatrachidae > Pseudophryne > Pseudophryne corroboree. The sequence continues at coordinate 114,763 of NW_026970097.1, forward strand.
ATAACTCCGCCTTCCGCTCCGTCCACTAAAGATGATATCTTAGCCCTCCGCTCCCTTATTTCGGACTTTAAGGACTCCTTGGAGTCCATACTGGACAAGGCGGTGGCCTCCATTAAAACGGACATCTCTTCCCTTGCTTCCAGAGCCTCGAAAATGGAATCCCGTCAGGACCATTTCCAGAAAGCTCTAAACGATACGGGGCGCGATCTGGACCACATTGTCTCAAAACTATCAGAGCTTCGCACTAAAAATGAGGATCTCGAGAACCGCGAACGCAGATCCAATCTGCGCATTCGCAACATCCCGGAATCCGTCAGCATGGATAACCTCGAACCTTATCTCCACGACCTCTTCTCCTTCCTGATCCCGGACCTGGGGGCTGTACAGATCCCTCTAGAGAGGGCTCACCGTGCCCTTCGTCCTAAGCCTAGGGATGGCGAACCTCCTCGTGATGTGGTCCTCCGCTTCCTCAAGTTTAAGGATAAGGAAAGGGTCCTCAATTCCACCCGTGGAAAGCCTTATGTACTCTACAATTCTTCTAAACTACAGTTCTTCCAAGATCTGGCCCCTCTGACCTTAGCTAAATGGAGAGAACTCCGTGATCTGACAAAGGCACTACGGGACAGGAACATCCGATACCGATGGGGCTTCCCCTTCAAGCTAATCGTTGACCTCCAGGGAAAGACGGTCATCATCAGAGATCCCCGTGAGGGCAGGGACCTGCTCTCGCATATAGAGGAGGCTGGCCCCCCCGTTGGAGCAGACCACTCAACTTAAAATTAGATGATGCGTTAGGTTGGATGTTCTCCAACGAGCCCTTTTTCCTATCCGTCGATAACTACACCAGCCCTTGAATAATCTGCACCACTATGCATACTTCCCCCCTCAGACATCTGTATAACTTTTCATTGATTGTTTGTTGTCGGGGGATCACACCCCTTGTTATACTGTTATACAGTTATACAATGATACGACTGTAAGGATTTCAATGTTATGTTCACGTAATGCATATGTTCACTCCTCCCCATATACCCCTCTCCCCCCCCCTTTTTTTTTTCTTCCTCCTTTCTCATCCCCCCATCCATCCATCCCTACCCCATGATGCCTTTTGTTCTTTTCTGGAATTATCTCGAGGTCACTCTTTGTAGCAGTTCCATCTCACTAAACTCCATATGTTTATAGTAGCCTGGGTGGCCAATCTCTGGTTTCTAGCAATCGCCCCTAGCCCTTTATGCTACTTCCAATTGAGGTTAGATTCTATCGCTCCCTTACGCCCCATTTTGCCTCCCATTGTTAGTTTGTTCTCAGTTCAGGGACTTAATGTCTCTCTTAGATGCTCACGGTTATAATGATAGCACCATGCATTACTAGGTCTCTTTTCTCCTGCAGTCCCAACGTTTTCAAGTTTTATCTGTTTTTGTTTGTGGTGCGGTCCACGGGCACAGGGGTCTCACATATTTAACCAGATTCTCCGCTGGTTCCCTCCTAGACTTCACAAGCTGCACTGTGGGCCCCCTGTGCTGGTCGATCCCGCAGGTTTTAACAAGTGTGTATCTTTGTATACCGTAAAATTTCTGGTATCTCCAGACAATAAGTACTCAATGTATTTTCTGGTAAATATTGTTTCTCTCCTCCTTCCATACACCCTCCAATTTTTTTTTTTCTCTTTCTCTCTTCCCCTCCCCCCTCGTCTCCCTCCCTCTACCCCCCCTCACCGAGGGGACACCGTTCCACCTCTTGTCTCTTACACTCTAGTGCTCATTTTGTTTGACGCCTTACCCCCCTCTCTCCTCGGGTTGTGCGTATACTCTCTGTTCTCCTCCATACATGTGATATTTCTCTACTCATTTAGATCTCCACCACCCCCCAATTTTATTTACTTTTTTTTTACTCCCTTTTGGCGACACGGAACTTGGGTTCCCTCGCCTCTCTGGACCACTAAGTCCTAACTACAGGAGTACCAATCTCCTTTGTATTGAGTAACCTGTTCTTTCTCTTTTTCCTACCCGTCTCTATTCTTTTTTTGGGGGTTTTGTTTTTCCTCTCTCCTCTTTTTCTACCTCTCTCCTCTTTTCTTTCTCTCCCTTTTTTTTCTAAACTTTTCCTCCCGAGCGAGTCGGTCTCCTACTACTGATCTCCCTTTTCATTACCTCACCCAAACTCTCCCTGCTCCCAGCACCATGCCCTTCACCATTGCCTCTATGAATGTCCGGGGCCTTAACACGCCCCATAAACGCTCTCATCTGTTCCGTACAATCCGCACCCTACGCGCAGACATAGTTCTACTTCAAGAAACACATTTTAAGCGTAATGGCCACCCCACTTTATCTTCCAGACGATTTTCCACTGTGTTGTACTCCTCAAGTGAATCTAAGCACAACGGAGTCGCTATCCTGATAAGCAACAAACTCCCCTTCACCCAAAGCTCGGTTCATGCTGACACAGATGGGAGGTATATCATTCTGGTTGGCAGGCTGGGACACCTGGACGTAACTATAGCCAACCTATACGCACCCAACACGGGCCAACAACGGTTTTTGAGATCCTTTTTCAAAGCTCTCCAGAAACACAGAGCGGGTTATGTATTCCTGGGAGGGGACTTCAACGCAGTCCTAGACCCTCTACTAGATAAATCCGCTCCCCAGAAGCAAACTTATTAAAGAAGCATCTCTCTTCGATACCTGGCGTGCTCTTAACCCATCCTCCAAGGACTATACTTTTTTTTCCTGCCCCCATCAATCTTATTCCAGACTAGACTATCTCTTCTGCAGCCCCCCGGCCTCTAACCACATTCTTTCCTCTTCGATTATCCCCAATGTCTGGTCGGATCATTCCTCCATCGCGTCCGCATTTGATCTGTTGGATGCCCCAACTTCCCGCCCATCTTGGCGCTTGAACGAGACACTTCTTAAAATTCCCTCCTTCAAATCCAAGATAGCCGGGCTGCTCACGGAATATTTTTCTCTTAACAATCCTGAATCAGGATGTTCCCCATTAGTCTGGGAAGCCCACAAAGCTGTCCTCAGAGGCTATGTAATTAGTTATGCATCTCATCGCAATAGGGAACACAAAGCAATACTCAAGAATCTCACTGATCAGGTCCAAAACCTAGACTCTCTTCATAAAAGTAGTCCCACGGACTCGAACTACAAACAGCTTATGGTAGCCAAGGCAGCCCTCAATGCACTAATCACAGAAAAGATAGATAAATCCCTTCGTTGGCTGAATCAGCGATTTTATGAGAAAAGCAACAAGGCTGACGCCCTCTTGGCAAACAGGTTAAAAGCACGTAAAGCCCTCTCTTCTATAGTCTCACTTAAGGACTCTAATGGCAACACACATTATAAACCCTCAGACATCAACTCTATCTTTAAGGAATACTACGCCCGCTTGTATAACTCCCCAGACAGTTCGTCATCCCTACCTGACTCAAATATGCGAATTTCCGATTTCCTGACCTCATGCTCTCTTCCACAGTTGGATGATCCTTCAACCACTGCACTATGTAAGCCTATATCCGACGAGGAAGTATCGGCTGCTCTTAAACTTCAGAAACCCTCTAAGGCCCCAGGACCGGACGGCCTACCCTTCGAGTACTATAAAACATTCGAATCTGATCTAGTCCCCCACTTGATGTCTACTTTTAATAAAATCCTTAACGGGGAACTCTTTCACAGCGAAACTACTAGAGCACTAATCACTGTTATTCCCAAGCCTGGTAAGGATCACCAGCAGGTCTCTAATTATCGCCCTATATCCCTTCTCAATACCGACCTGAAACTTTTTGCAAAAATTCTTGCCCTACGCCTGAACTCTCTTCTCCCGTCCCTTATACACCCCGACCAAGTCGGATTTGTCCCTACACGCCAAGCTCTAGATAATACCAGACGCACCATCAACTTGATCCATCATGCTAACTCAGTCAAGCTCCCCTCTCTTTTATTGGCATTAGACGCGGAAAAAGCCTTCGATAGGGTTTCGTGGGCCTTCCTCGATCAAACGCTCCGCAGCTTTGGTGTCCGCGGGAAATTTCTCCAAGCAATCTCGGCACTCTATCACAACCCCTCCACTTCTGTTCTAACAAACGGAATTCTTTCGGACACCTTCCCCATCACCAATGGTACGCGACAGGGATGCCCCCTGTCGCCTCTCATCTTCGCTCTGATAATTGAACCTCACGCCTGCCGCATCGGTCTTAATCCGGACATTACGGGCTTTTCTATCAAAGACTCACACTACAAACTTTCCCATTTTGCGGATGACGTCCTCCTCACCCTCACTAACCCGTTAATTTCCCTACCCAATCTTTTCAAAGAATTAACTCTCTACGGGGACCTCTCTGGATATAGGGTGAACAACGACAAGTCAGAGGCTCTCCCACTACACATCCCTCTCAATACCCTAAACCTTCTGAAATCCAACTTCCCTTATGCATGGCGTCACACCTCCATTAAATATTTGGGGGTGCAAATCACCAAATCTTACCATTCTCTCTATGATGCCAACTTTCCACCCTTATTTAAGGAAATATCTCAAAACATCTTAGGATGGAAAAAACATTTCATTTCTTGGATCGGCAGGAATAATGCCATTAAGATGAACGTCATCCCCAAGATATTATACCTCTTCCAGACTCTCCCTGTCCCGGTCCCTCTTCGGATTCTATCCTCCCTCCAGACCCAATATGGTAAATTCATATGGAATGACAAGAAGCCACGACTGCGTAGGGAGACCCTCCAACAGATCTCTCCGTGTGGTGGTCTAGGCCTTCCCTCGCTGTCAAGATACTACCACGCCACGGCACTCAGTCAACTCGTCGCCTGGCACTCTCCACAGCACACAAGGAGATGGGTGGACTTGGAGAGTGATTTGGCTCAGGTCGATTCGGTTTCTCACCTCCCATGGCTTCCCCGTCCGCACAGACCTAAACCATTCAGCCAGTGCCAACAATATCCCTAAATTTATCGGTGTGGGATTCGCTAAAATCTAAACTTACACTCCACACAATTCCCTCTCCCCTAACCCCCATTTGGAACAACCCCTCCTTCTCACCGGGCCGATCCCATTAATTTGCTTCCAACTGGACCAGAGCAGGAGTCTCCCGCTTTCATCATCTACTTCACAACAATGTACCATACTCATTCGCAGACCTTCAAACAAAGCACTCTCTCCCGACGTCATATTTCTATCAATACCTTCAAATTCGAAATTTCGCTATGTCCTCAACTAGGACAACGCCTATCCCTACCGACTCCGATGGAGCGCCTTTGAATGTATCGTCCCACGGACCGAGGCACTATTTCTAATCTGTATCACTCCATTTTGTCTCCAGTTGCGTCACCCCGCACAGCACATGAACTTGCTTGGGAAACTGACGCGTGGGAATCTATCCGACTGAATATCTCTAAATGTTCTATTAGCATCTCCATTAACCAGAACTCCTACAAAGTTTACACGCGATGGTATCTGGTTCCCGAGCGCTTACACCAAATATACCCGAACACTTCTAACCTCTGTTGGCGCCAATGTGGTCAAGTAGGCTCGTATTTTCACATCTGGTGGAGCTGCCCGAGGATAGCCTCTTTTTGGTTAATGGTCCGTATCCTTATCCAGTCGCTTATTCCGGACTGCCCCCTTTTACCCCCTGAGACGTTGCTCCTGTGTGCCCCAGCCTGTCAGCTATCCAAGCCGGAAAACAAACTGGCTATGCATATAGCCTGTGCAGCTAAACTCCAGATTGCTAAATCATGGAAACTCCCCACCCCTCCAACCCGTCCGGAACTCATGAACCGCGTTTGGTTTGTGCCAAAGATGGAATATCTCTCCTCCTTGATGAACAACACAGTGGATAAATTCCACGGCGTCTGGACACCTTGGTACACTAAATTTCAAGTAACTCTTCCAGGTCTCTCCTAGTTCGCCTTACCCTTTTTCCCCACATGACTCTTCCCCCGACTCGCTCTCCGCCCGTTCGTGACTTGTTTCTGCTTTTTTATACTCCTTTTTTTTCTCTCTTCACTCTCTCCCATCCTCAATTCTTTACTCCACTCTTCCTTCTTTTTCCATATTACTCTCTCGATAATCTCCTACAAATCCTCCCAAAGATCCCAATGTTTGTCCCTTTGGAATATTTTATACTGTTTCCTAATTTTGTTCCTAACTACCGACTGTTTTTGGATTTGTTTAAAATAAAGAATATAACACATAAACAAAAGCAAAAAAAAAAAAAAAGTAAATATAAAAGAACAAGATAACATGAGGACAAACTCTCGCACTTAATCTTTTACTCCATGTATACTAGTTTTGTTGTGCTTAGATAATGTCCATTGCTTTCATTTGTCATTGTATTCCTCTTGTCAATAAACTTTTGTGATTTAAAAAAAAAAAAAAAAATCCACACCGAAGAGGTGATTTTTTTTTTGTAATTTGACCAGGCATGTCAATGGCCATATTCGTCCCACGGACAACAGGTGTCTCCCCGGGTGCCTGACTTAAACAAACCACCTCACCATCAGAATCCTCCTTGCCAATTTCCTCCTCAGCGCAAGCAACACCCATATCCTCATCCTGGTGTACTTCAACAGTGACATCTTCAATTTGACTATCAGGAACTGGACTGCGGGTGCTCCTTCCAGCACTTGCAGGGGGTGTGCAAATGGTGGAAGGCGCCACCTCTTCCCGTCCAGTGTTGGGAAGGTCAGGCATCGCAGCCGACACAACAGGACTCTCCTTGGGGATTTGTGATTTAGAAGAACGCACAGTTCTTTGCTGTGCTTTTGCCAGCTTAAGTCTTTTCATTTTTCTAGCGAGAGGATGAGTGCTTCCATCCTCATGTGAAGCTGAACCACTAGCCATGAACATAGGCCAGGGCCTCAGCCGTTCTTTGCCACTCCGTGTCGTAAATGGCATATTTGCAAGTTTACGCTTCTCCTCAGACACTCTTAATTTTGATTTTTGGGTCATTTTACAGAACTTTTGTGTTTTGGATTTTACATGCTCTGTACTATGACATTGGGCATCGGCCTTGGCAGACGACGTTGATGGCATTTCATCGTCTCGGCCATGACTAGTGGCAGCAGCTTCAGCACGAGGTGGAAGTGGATCTTGATCTTTCCCTATTTTACCCTCCACAATTTTGTTCTCCATTTTTTAATGTGTGGAATTATATGCCAGTATCAATAGCAATGGCCTACTACTATATATACTGTGCACAACTGAAATGCACCACAGGTATGGATGGATAGCATACTTGACGACTCAGAGGTAGGTAAAGCAGTGGCCTAGTGTACCATACTGCTAAATATTATATACTGGTGGTCAGCAAACTGTGCAAAACTGAAATGCACAACAGGTATGGATGGATAGTATACTTGACGACACAGAGGTAGGTAGAGCAGTGGCCTACTGTACCGTACTGCTATATATTATATACTGGTGGTCAGCAAACTGTGAAAAACTGAAATGCACCACAGGTATGGATGGATAGTATACTTGACGACACAGAGGTAGGTAGAGCAGTGGCCTACTGTACCGTACTGCTATATATTATATACTGGTGGTCAGCAAACTGTGAAAAACTGAAATGCACCACAGGTATGGATGGATAGTATACTTGACGACACAGAGGTAGGTAGAGCAGTGGCCTACTGTACCGTACTGCTATATATTATATACTGGTGGTCAGCAAACTGTGCAAAACTGAAATGCACCACAGGTATGGATGGATAGTATACTTGACGACACAGAGGTAGGTAGAGCAGTGGCCTACTGTACCGTACTGCTATATATTATATACTGGTGGTCAGCAAACTGTGCAAAACTGAAATGCACCACAGGTATGGATGGATAGTATACTTGACGACACAGAGGTAGGTAGAGCAGTGGCCTACTGTACCGTACTGCTATATATTATATACTGGTGGTCAGCAAACTGTGCAAAACTGAAATGTACCACAGGTATGGATGGATAGTAAACTTGACGACACAGAGGTAGGTAGAGCAGTGGCCTACTGTACCGTACTGCTATATATTATATACTGGTGGCCAGCAAACTGTGCAAAACTGAAATGCACCACAGGTATGGATGGATAGTATACTTGACGACACAGAGGTAGGTAGAGCAGTGGCCTTCTGTATCGTACTCCTATATATTATATACTGGTGGTCAGCAAAATTATGCACTGTACTCCTACTATATACTACAATGCAGCACAGATATGGAGCGTTTTTCAGGCAGAGAACGTATAATACTGGTGGTCACTGGTCAGCAAAACTCTGCACTGTACTCCTCCTATATAATACTGCTGGTCCCCAGTCCCCACAATAAAGCAGTGTGAGCACAGATATATGCAGCACACTGAGCACAGATATGGAGCGTTTTTCAGGCAGAGAACGTATAATACTGGTGGTCACTAGTCAGCAAAACTCTGCACTGTACTCCTCCTATATAATACTGTTGGTCCCCAGTCCCCACAATAAAGCAGTGTGAGCACAGATATATGCAGCACACTGAGCACAGATATGGAGCGTTTTTCAGGCAGAGAACGTATAATACTGGTGGTCACTGGTCAGCAAAACTCTGCACTGTACTCCTCCTATATAATACTGTTGGTCCCCAGTCCCCACAATAAAGCAGTGTGAGCACAGATATATGCAGCACACTGAGCACAGATATGGAGCGTTTTTCAGTCAGAGAACGTATAATACTGGTGGTCACTGGTCAGCAAAACTCTGCACTGTACTCCTCCTATAATACTGCTGGTCCCCAGAATAAAGATATTTGCAGCCCCCTGAAAGCTCTGAAACAAAGTGAGAAGACGCTAGCCACGTCCTCTCACTATCATTCCCAATGCACGAGTGAAAAATGGCGGCGACGCGCGGCTCCTTATATAGAATCCGAATCTCGCGAGAATCCGACAGCGGGATGATGACGTTCGGGCGCGCTCGGGTTAACCGAGCAATACTGGAGTATCCGAGTATGCCTCGGACCCGTGTAAAAATAAGATTTTACTCACCGGTAAATCTATTTCTCGTAGTCCGTAGTGGATGCTGGGAACTCCGAAAGGACCATGGGGATAGCGGCTCCGCAGGAGACTGGGCACAACTAAAGAAAGCTTTTAGGTCACCTGGTGTGCACTGGCTCCTCCCACCATGACCCTCCTCCAAGCCTCAGTTAGGACACTGTGCCCGGACGAGCTGACATAATAAGGAAGGATTTTGAATCCCGGGTAAGACTCTTACCAGCCACACCAATCACACCGTATAACTCGTGATACCATACCCAGTTTTACAGTATGAAAACAACTGAGCCTCTCAACAGATGGCTCAACAATAACCCTTTAGTTAACAATAACTATGTACAAGTATTGCAGACAATCCGCACTTGGGACGGGCGCCCAGCATCCACTACGGACTACGAGAAATAGATTTACCGGTGAGTAAAATCTTATTTTCTCTGACGTCCTAGTGGATGCTGGGAACTCCGAAAGGACCATGGGGATTATACCAAAGCTCCCAAACAGGCGGGAGAGTGCGGATGACTCTGCAGCACCGAATGAGAGAACTCAAGGTCCTCCTCAGCCAGGGTATCAAATTTGTAGAATTTTGCAAACGTGTTTGCCCCTGACCAAGTAGCAGCTCGGCAAAGTTGTAAAGCCGAGACCCCTCGGGCAGCCGCCCAAGATGAGCCAACCTTCCTTATGGAATGGTCTTTTACTGATTTAGGATGCGGCAGTCCAGCCGCAGAATGCGCCAGCTGAATTGTGCTACAAATCCAGCGAGCAATAGTCTGCTTAGAAGCAGGAGCACCCAGCTTGTTGGGTGCATACAGGATAAATAGCGAGTCAGTTTTCCTGACTCTAGCCGTCCTGGAAACATAAATTTTCAAGGCCCTGACTACGTCCAGCAACTTGGAATCCTCCAAGTCCCTAGTAGCCGCAGGCACCACAATAGGTTGGTTCAAGTGAAAAGCTGATACCACCTTAGGGAGAAACTGGGGACGAGTCCTCAATTCTGCCCTATCCATATGGAAAATCAGATAAGGGCTTTTACATGACAAAGCCGCCAATTCTGACACACGCCTGGCTGAAGCCAAGGCCAATAACATGACCACTTTCCACGTGAGATATTTTAGATCCACGGTTTTAAGTGGCTCAAACCAATGTGATTTTAAGAAACTCAACACCACGTTGAGATCCCAAGGTGCCACTGGAGGCACAAAAGGGGGCTGAATATGCAGCACTCCCTTAACAAACGTCTGAACTTCAGGTAGTGAAGCTAGTTCTTCTGGAAGAAAATCGACAGAGCCGAGATCTGTACCTTAATGGACCCTAATTTCAGGCCCATAGTCACTCCTGCTTGTAGGAAATGCAGAAATCGACCCAGTTAAAATTCCTCTGTTGGGGCCGTTTTGGCCTCACACCAAGCAACACACATCCGCCATATGCGGTGATAATGCTTTGCAGTTACATCTTTCCTGGCTTTAATCAGCGTAGGAATGACTTCCTCCGGAATGCCCTTTTCCTTCAGGATCCGGCGTTCAACCGCCCTGCCGTCAAACGCAGCCGCGGTAAGTCTTGGAACAGACAGGGTCCCTGCTGTAGCAGACCCTGTCTGAGCGGCAGAGGCCATGGGTCCTCTGAGATCATCTCTTGAAGTTCCGGGTACCACGCTCGTCTTGGCCAATCCGGAACCACGAGTATTGTTCTTACTCCTCGTTTTCTTATTATTCTCAGTACCCTTGGTATGAGAGGCAGAGGAGGGAACACAAACTGACTGGTACACCCACGGTGTCACTAGAGCGTCCACAGCTATCGCCTGAGGGTCCCTTGACCTGGCGCAATATCTCTCTAGTTTTTTGTTTAGGCGGGACGCCATCATGTCCACCTGTGGCCTTTCCCAGCGGTTTACCAAAAGTTGGAAGACTTCTGGATGAAGTCCCCACTCTCCCGGGTGTAGGTCGTGTCCGCTGAGGAAGTCTGCTTCCCAGTTGTCCACTCCCGGAATGCACACTGCTGACAGTGCTAAGACGTGATTTTCCGCCCATCGGAGAATCCTTGTGGCTTCTGCCATCGCCATCCTGCTTCTTGTGCCGCCCTGTCGGTTTACATGGGCGACTGCCGTGATGTTGTCTGATTGGATCAGTACCGGCTGGTTTTGAAGCAGAGGCCTTGCCAGACTTAGGGCATTGTAAATGGCCCTCAGTTCCAGAATATTTATGTGTAGGGACGACTCCCGACTTGACCAAAGTCCTTGGAAATTTCTTCCCTGTGTGACTGCCCCCCAGCCTCGAAGGCTGGCATCCGTGGTTACCAGGACCCAGTCCTGTATGCCGAATCTGCGGCCCTCTTGAAGATGAGCACTCTGCAGCCACCACAGTAGAGATACCCTGGTCCTTGGAGACAGGGTTATCAGCCGATGCATCTGAAGATGCGATCCCGACCACTTGTCCAAGAGGTCCCACTGAAAGGTTCTTGCATGGAACCTGCCGAATGGAATTTTGCTTCGTAAGAAGCTACCATTTTTCCCAGGACTCGTGTGCAGTGATGCACCGATACCTGTTTTGGTTTCAGGAGGTCTTTGACTAGAGATGACAGCTCCTTGGCTTTCTCCTGCGGGAGAAACACTTTTTTCTGTTCTGTGTCCAGAACCATCCCCAGGAACAGTAGGCGTGTGGTAGGAACCAGCTGTGACTTTGGAATGTATAGAATCCATCCGTGCTGTTGTAGCACTTCCCGAGATAGTGCTACTCCGACCAGCAACTGCTCCTTGGACCTTGCCTTTATAAGGAGATCGTCCAAGTACGGGATAATTAAAACTTCCTTTCTCGAAGGAGTATAATCATTTCTGCCATTACCTTGGTAAAGACCCTCGGAGCCGTGGACAGTCCAAACGGCAGTGTTTGGAATTGGTAATGGCAATCCTGTACCACAAATCTGAGGTACTCCTGGTGAGGATGGTAAATGGGGACATGCAGGTAAGCCTCCTTGATGTCCAGGGATACCATGTAATCCTCCTCCTCCAGGCTTGCAATAATCGCCCTGAGCGATTCCATTTTGAACTTGAATTTTTTATGTATGTGTTCAAGGATTTCAAATATAAAATGGGTCTCACCGAACCATCCGGTTTCGGTATGTGGAATAGTAACCCCGTCCTTGTTGAAGTAGGGGCACCTTGACTATCACCTGCTGGGAATACAGCTTGTGAATTGCCTCTAGCACAGTCTCCCTGCCTGAGGGAGTTGTCGGCAAGGCAGATTTGAGGAAACGGCGGGGGGGAGATGCCTCGAATTCCAGCTTGTACCCCTGAAATACTACTTGAAGGATCTAGGGATCCACCTGTGAGCGAGCCCACTGATCGCTGAAATTTTTGAGGCGGCCCCCCACCGTACCTGGCTACGCCTGTGGAGCCCCACCGTCATGCGGTGGACTCAGAGGAAGCGGGGGAAGAATTTTGATTCTGGGAACTGGCTGACTGGTGCAGCTTTTTCCCTCTTCCCTCGTTTTACACGCTTGCATTTCTGAAGCCGAAAGGACTGTACCTGATAATACAGTGCTTTCTGAGGCTGTGAGGAAACCTGAGGTAAAAAAATTTCCTTCCCAGCTGTTGCTGTGGATACGAGGTCCCAGAGACCATCCCCAAACAATTCCTCACCCTTATAAGGCTCTATGTGCCTTTTAAAGTCAGCATCACCTGTCCAGTGTCGGGTCTCTAATAACCTCCTGACCGAATGGACATTGCATTAATTCTGGATGCCAGCCGGCAAAATATCCCTCTGTGCATCCCTCATATATAAGACGACGTCTTATGTTCGCAAAATAGTATCCCTGTTTGACAGGGTTACAGACCACGCTGCAGCAGCACTATCTGCAGGTCTCAGTCTAGTACCCGAGTGTGTAAATACAGACTTCAGGATAGCCTCCTGCTTTTTATCAGCAGGTACCTTCAAAGTGGCCGTATCCTAAGACGGCAGTGCCACCTTTTTTGACAAACGTGTGAGCGCCTTATCCACCCTAGGGGATATCTCCCAGCGTAACTTATCCTCTGGCGGGAAAGGGTACGCCATCAGTAACATTTTAGAAATTACCAGTTTCTTATCGGGGGAACCCACGCTTTTTCACACTTCATTCACTCATTTGATGGGGGAACAAAACACTGCCTGCTTTTTCTCCCCAAACATAAAACCCTTTTTTAGTGGTACTTGGGTTAATGTCAGAAATGTGTAACACATTTTTTATTGCCGGGATCATGTAACGGATGTTCCTAGTGGATTGTGTATATGTCTCAACCTCGTCGACACTGGAGTCAGACTCCGTGTCGACATCTGTGTCTGCCATCTGAGGGAGCGGGCGTTTTTGAGCCCCTGATGGCCTTTGAGACGCCTGGGCAGGCGCGGGCTGAGAAGCCGGCTGTCCCATAGCTGTTACGTCATCCAGCCTTTTATGTAAGGAGTTGACACTGTCGGTTTATACCTTCCACCTATCCATCCACTCTGGTGTCAGCCCCACAGGGGGCGACATCCCCTTTATCGGCATCTGCTCTGCCATCACATAAGCCTCCTCATCAAACGTGTCGACACAGCCGTACCGACACACCGCACACACCACAGGGAATGCTCTGACTGAGGACAGGACCCCACACAGCCCTTTGGGGAGACAGAGAGAGAGTATGCCATGTCAAAGTCAAAAATATTACATAGAGAGAACATACAAACCACACACACATTTAAGTCGCTATACTTGCAAATATGCGCAGCGAGCACAGCAATATATGGAAACACACGCATTTGCTCGGACATGGCACGGAGATGGATTCGGCGCTTGTTTCATACAGTACATGGTTATAATAATGTCAAGCACCAGACATCATGGAGATTTAGAATTGGCTGATGAATTGATGTCATGAATATGTATTATCTGAACAGAACCAGATGCGCCAATCATGTTTGGTATTGAAGCAAGCAGAATGATGTGTGGGTTAGTTTGATGCTGGTTGTGAAGTTGTAGGACATTGCAGCGGATAGATATGATTATATGTATAAAAGCTAAGATCACTTTGTTAAGAACAATGGATGATCAAGCCAACCTTTTACTAAGATTTTCAGGGCTGAACCTGATTAGCATATACAAAGGAGAGAGAGAGACCCCTCCCCTAGGAACAGACACACAGGAGGATAGTTCCTGTCTGGGGGGGTTGGGGGTCAGTGTTGCTGGTGGCCTCAGAGAACAGATGTAATGAAGCTACACTCAGAACAAAGCTCTCAGAAGCATGGCTGGATCATCACCAGGCACCAAAGGCTAAGTATTGAATTCACATGGCTAGATAAGGAAATATAGACAGATTGCTTTCTGGTTTAAATAGGATATTGTAACTTGGTTGTGTGATTGTTGGGTGTTTGTGTGATAGATCTGGGAATCTGTGATGGTAGCTGGGACATTAGACAACCTGTAGCATAGCATTTGTGGTATTTGTTTGCCTATGGAGATTTAAAATAGATTGTGCTGGTTAGTTATAATATATATCTTGTTAATCATAAATACCACCATGCAGTTGCGTTTGGGCATGTGCTTGTGGCAGTGGCGGGCTGAGATGTGTGGTTACATTGTGATCTGGTCTTGTGATGAATATGCTCTGGTTATTGAGATACTGAAGTTGTTTGGAATGTGAAAGTGAATAAGATGGTTCTAGGAAGTTGTTTGGAATGTGAAAGTGAATAAGATGGTTCTAGGAAGTTGTTTGGAATGTGAAAGTGAATAAGATGGTTCTAGGAAGTTGGATTGAAATTGTGAAAGGTGATTTAGATGGTTTGGAATTGTAAAATCAGAACATATGCATTGTTCTGAGGCTTGGACATTTTGGAATAAAATGGAGTCTTGTGTCTTCTGCTATGTGATTGTGGTGTAGCAGAGAGTGCCATGTGTTTGGACCTGCAAATCTAAAATGGCTGCTGCCGGCTATTTTCCCCTCCCCCTTTCAACCATGTGGTGCAGTCTTTGGAATCATGGGAGCTTTAATAAAATGGAGTCTAGCTTCTGTCCCATGCGGTATTGTAGGGTTGTGTATATAGGGACAGCCAGTATGAGTAAGCTCAAGTATTTCATCAGCATTGACTAACTGCGCAGCGATTGTTCCTCACATGTGTAAGCTTCTCTGCAATCATATTGTTCCTATTGTTATTGTGAGCCATATCTCTCTCTCTCTCTCTTCTCTTCTTTCTCCCTCATTTTCCCTTAAACGTAAATTGTATTGTATTGTATTTCCTGTGTAGTTATCTGGTTAGTTAGTCTATGTTATATTGGTAGTGTATAATTGTATTGTATTATTCTTTTGCAAGCATACCATCCATAATATATATATAAGGCGTTAGACCCTAAGCCCAGGTATCTGTGTATTTCTTATAGTGTTAAGTACTCTCAGAGCGTCGGTGACGCTCAAACAGCTTTGAAGTTAATAAGGTTACACTGTGTTGCATTTACACTCTACCACTACACAGAGGTTTACAGTATAAGTACATTCCTTAAGGTATAGTTAAGGGAGTACCCTTGCGGTACTTTTTGCGCCAATTGCGTACTGTGTTCTTTAACCTTTAACGTGTTTTTAATAAGATAAATATTTAGCTTTGTTAGCCAGCACACACCAGAGCGCTATATAATTTAGGGATTAACACTATATTGAGTGAATTTTTCCCAATAGCTGCTTGTATATACAATATTGCGCCTAAATTTAGTGCCCCCCCTCTCTTTTTAACCCTTTGAGCCTGAAAACTACAGGGGAGAGCCTGGGGAGCTGTCTTCCAGTTGCACTGTGAAGAGAAAATGGCGCCAGTGTGCTGAGAGAGATAGCTCCGCCCCTTTTTCGCGGACTTTTCTCCTGCATTTTTATGGATTCTGGCAGGGGTATTTATCACATATATAGCCTCTGGGGCTATATATTGTGATATATATGCCAGCCAAGGTGTTTTTATTGCTGGTCAGGGCGCCCCCCCCCCCAGCGCCCTGCACCCTCAGTGACCGGAGTGTGAAGTGTGCATGAGGAGCAATGGCGCACAGCTGCAGTGCTGTGCGCTACCTTGGTGAAGACTGATGTCTTCTGCCGCCGATTTTCCGGACCTCTTCTTGCTTCTGGCTCTGTAAGGGGGGCGGCGGCGCGGCTCCGGGACCGAACACCAAGGCCAGTTCCATGCGGTCGATCCCTCTGGAGCTAATGGTGTCCAGTAGAAAAGAAGCCCAAGCTAGCTGCAAGCAGGTAGGTTCGCTTCTTCTCCCCTTAGTCCCTCGCTGCAGTGAGCCTGTTGCCAGCAGGTCTCACTGTAAAATAAAAAACCTAATTATATACTTTCTTTCTAGAAGCTCAGGAGAGCCCCTAGTGTGCATCCAACCTCGGCCGGGCACAAGGTCTAACTGAGGCTTGGAGGAGGGTCATGGTGGGAGGAGCCAGTGCACACCAGGTAACCTAAAAGCTTTCTTTAGTTGTACCCAGTCTCCTGCGGAGCCGCTATCCCCATGGTCCTTTCGGAGTTCCCAGCATCCACTAGGACGTCAGAGAAATGGGTGAAGTTCGGGGGGGTTCGGATTCCGAGGAACCGAACCCGCTCATCACTAATTAGAAATTACAGTGACGCCTGGATATAAAATAATAATTAGAATAATTCTTAAAATAATACAGCACATTACAGTGACCATGTGGAGTCACACGAAGAATTTTGTTGTGTAATTCATTTGTCTTCCTGTCTTACCAATCCAAAATGGCTTCTTCCCAGCAAACTTCCAGAGCCAGCTCATATCTGCCTCCGAATGCACGCTGGTTAGATGGCTGTTAGACCTGAAATGTAAAATGCGCAATCACATTAGACTGTGACAGTTCTGAATATTGGGCCTAATTCAGACCTGATCGCAGCAGCAAACTTTCTCTCTAATGGGCAAAACCATGTGCACTGCAGGGGGGGCAGATATAACATGTGCAGAGAGAGTTAGATTTGGGTGGGGTGTGTTCAAACTGATATCTAAATTGCAGTGTAAAAATAAAGCAGCCAGTATTTACCCTGCACAGAAACAAAATAACCCACCCAAATCTAACTCTCTCTGCACATGTTACATCTGCCCCACCTGCACTGCACATGATTTTGCCCATTAGAGAAAGATTTTGCTGCTGCAATTAGGTCCGAATTAGGACCCTAATAAGGTGGATAAAGACCCGATAGGATAGAATTTACATCCAGAACTCTTATTGCCATTAACCCGGACCGCAATTCAACAACAGACCAATAAATCGTTATAGAAAACTACTGGAATTAATTGAGCATGTGAGTGTGCCCACCAACCCATATGAACATAGTGCCCCGTGTATGTATAAAAACAGGATTGAGAACCAATTGGTCTTTTCTATGCCTCGCTGTGTGTTACACGGAAGGCCGCGTCCGTTAATATCGTTATACTAAGACTAGGAGTAACGAGCGGATCCCGCACAGCAGGAGGGCCCTGTTTCTTACCTCTGTGCGCAGTCGTGCTCCGCCCCCTCCCAGGTGGACTTTTGTAGAGTGTTGTGATAATAACAGTGTTTCTGATGAAGGGTCCACCCTGCCGGACATTCCCTGAGCTTTCTATCCTGCAAAACAGGATTGCAGGCTTGATCAAAGTGATAAATGTAACGCAAGCAGTTCAAGGACATAATCTGATTTATTGCGTTCTGCTTCTGTACATTATACCGTCAGTCTGCAAACTATCATCTAATGGGGAGAACAGAGAGCTACTTCCACTCGGAGACAATGTCACATTAACCCTCAGGACACCAGCAAGTAAAGCACAAGTGGGCTGATTTCATAGAATGGTGCAATATGCATGATGCATTGTAACCCGTATCACGTAAGACACTGGGGGTTATTCAGAGTTGTTAGCAAACCAAAAAAGTTAGCATTTGGGCAAAATCATGCTGCAGTGCAGGTGGGGCAGATGTAGCATGTGCAGAGAGAGTTAGATTTGGGTGGGGTGTGGCAAACTGAAATCTAAATTGCAGTGTAAAAATAAATTAAAAAAAGCCAGTATTTACCCTGCACAGAAAATAAGAATTTACTTACCGATAATTCTATTTCTCATAGTCCGTAGTGGATGCTGGGAACTCCGTAAGGACCATGGGGAATAGCGGCTCCGCAGGAGACTGGGCACATCTAAAGAAAGCTTTAGGACTATCTGGTGTGCACTGGCTCCTCCCCCTATGACCCTCCTCAAAGCCTCAGTTAGGATACTGTGCCCGGACGAGCGTACACAATAAGGAAGGATTTTGAATCCCGGGTAAGACTCATACCAGCCACACCAATCACACCGTACAACTTGTGATCTGAACCCAGTTAACAGCATGATAACAGAGGAGCCTCTAGAAAAGATGGCTCACTACAGCAATAACCCGATTTTTTTTGTTTTTTTTTTGGTAACAATAACTATGTACCAGTATTGCAGACAATCCGCACTTGGGATGGGCGCCCAGCATCCACTACGGACTATGAGAAATAGAATTATCGGTAAGTAAATTCTTATTTTCTCTAACGTCCGAAGTGGATGCTGGGGACTCCGTAAGGACCATGGGGATTATACCAAAGCTCCCAAACGGGCGGGAGAGTGCGGATGACTCTGCAGCACCGAATGAGAGAACTCCAGGTCCTCCTCAGCCAGGATATCAATTTTGTAGAATTTTTACAAACGTATTTGCTCCTGACCAAGTAGCTGCTCGGCAAAGTTGTAAAGCCGAGACCCCTCGGGCAGCCGCCCAAGATGAGCCCACCTTCCTTGTGGAGTGGGCATTTACAGATTTTTGGCTGTGGCAGGCCTGCCACAGAATGTGCAAGCTGAATTGTACTACAAATCCAACGAGCAATAGTCTGCTTAGAAGCAGGAGCACCCAGCTTGTTGGGTGCATACAGGATAAACAGCGAGTCAGATTTCCTGACTCCAGCCGTCCTGGAAACATATATTTTCAGGGCCCTGACAACGTCTAGCAACTTGGAGTCCTCCAAGTCCCTAGTAGCCGCAGGCACCACAAATAGGTTGGTTCAGGTGAAACGCTGAAACCACCTTAGGGAGAAACTGAGGACGAGTCCTCAATTCCGCCCTGTCCGAATGGAAAATCAGATAAGGGCTTTTTCAGGATAAAGCCGCCAATTCTGACACGCGCCTGGCCCAGGCCAGGGCCAACAGCATGACCACTTTCCATGTGAGATATTTTAACTCCACAGATTTAAGTGGTTCAAACCAATGTGACTTTTGGAACCCAAAACTACATTGAGATCCCAAAGTGCCACTGGAGGCACAAAAGGAGGCTGTATATGCAGTACCCCTTTTACAAACG
This sequence comes from Pseudophryne corroboree, assembly GCF_028390025.1. Classification (NCBI taxonomy): domain Eukaryota; kingdom Metazoa; phylum Chordata; class Amphibia; order Anura; family Myobatrachidae; genus Pseudophryne; species Pseudophryne corroboree. Next base: position 134,098 of record NW_026970097.1, read on the forward strand.
TCTGAACTTCAGGGACTGAAGCTAGTTCTTTTTGGAAGAAAATTGACAGGGCCGAAATTTGAACCTTAATGGACCCCAATTTCAGGCCCATAGACACTCCTGTTTGCAGGAAATGTAGGAATCGACCCAGTTGAATTTTCTCCGTCGGGCCTTACTGGCCTCGCACCACGCAACATATTTTCGCCAATTGCGGTGATAATGTTTTTGCGGTTACATCCTTCCAGGCTTTGATCAGGATAGGGATGACTTCATCCGGAATGCCTTTTTTTCCTTCAGGATCCGGCGTTCAACCGCCATGCCATCAAACGCAGCCGCGGTAAGTCTTGGAACAGACAGGGTCCTTGCTGGAGCAGGTCCCTTCTTAGAGGTAGAGGCCACGGATCCTCCGTGAGCATCTCTTGAAGTTCCAGTTACCAAGTCCTTCTTGGCCAATCCGGAGCCACGAATATAGTGCTTACTCCTCTCCATCTTATCAATCTCAGTACCTTGGGTATGAGAGGCAGAGGAGGGAACACATACCCTGACTGGTACACCCACGGTGTTACCAGAGCGTCTACAGCTATTGCCTGAGGGTCCCTGGACCTGGCGCAATACCTGTCGAGTTTTTCCCAACGGTTTATAATCATGTGGAAGACTTCTGGGTGAAGTCCCCACTCTCCCGGGTGGAGGTCGTGCTGAGGAAGTCTGCTTCCCAGTTGTCCACTCCCGGAATGAATACTGCCGACAGTGCTATCACATGATTTTCCGCCCAGCGAAGAATCCTTGCAGCTTCTGCCATTGCCCTCCTGCTTCTTCTGCCACCCTGTCTGTTTACGTGGGTGACTGCCGTGATGTTGTCCGACTGGATCAACACCGGCTGACCTTGAAGCAGAGGTCTTGCTAAGCTTAGAGCATTGTAAATGTCCCTTAGCTTCAGGATATTTATGTGAAGTGATGTCTCCAGGCTTGACCATAAGCCCTGGATATTCCTTCCCTGTGTGACTGCTCCCCAGCCTCGCAGGCTGGCATCCGTGGTCACCAGGACCCAGTCCTGAATGCCAAATCTGCGGCCCTCTAGAAGATGAGCACTCTGCAACCACCACAGGAGGGACACCCTTGTCCTTGGTGACAGGGTTATCCGCTGATGCATCTGAAGATGCGACCCGGACCATTTGTCCAGCAGGTCCCACTGGAAAGTTCTTGCGTGGAATCTGCCGAATGGGATTGCTTCGTAGGAAGCCACCATTTTACCCAGAACCCTTGTGCATTGATGCACTGAGACTTGGCTCGGTTTTTAGGAGGTTCCTGACTAGCTCGGATAACTCCCTGGCTTTCTCCTCCGGGAGAAACACCTTTTTCTGGACTGTGTCCAGGATCATCCCTAGGAACAGAAGACAAGTCGTCGGAACCAGCTGCGATTTTGGAATATTGAGAATCCAATCGTGCTGCCGCAACACTACCTGAGATAGTGCTACACCGACCTCCAACTGTTCCCTGGATCTTACCCTTATCAGGGAATTGTCCAAGTAAGGGATAACTAAAATTCCCTTCCTTCGAAGGAATATCATCATTTCGGCCATTACCTTGGTAAAGACCCGGGGTGCCGTGGACCATCCATACGGCAGCGTCTGAACTGATAGTGACAGTTCTGTACCATAAACCTGAGGTACCCTTGGTGAGAAGGGTAAATTTTGACATGAAGGTAAGCATCCTTGATGTCCCGAGACATCATGTAGTCCCCTTCTTCCAGGTTCGCAATCACTGCTCTGAGTGACTCAATCTTGAATTTGAACCTCTGTATGTAAGTGTTCAAAGATTTTAGATTTAGAATCGGTCTCACCGAGCCGTCCGGCTTCGGTACCACAACAGTGTGGAATAATACCCCGTTCCCTGTTGCAGGAGGGGTATCTTGATTATCACCTGCTGGGAATACAGCTTGTGAATGGCTTCCAAAACTGTCTCCCTGTCAGAAGGAGACATCGGTAAAGCCGACTTTAGGAAACGGCGAGGGGGAGACGTCTCGAATTCTAATTTGTACCCCTGAGATATCACCTGAAGGATCCAGGGGTCTACTTGCGAGTGAGCCCACTGCGCGCTGAAATTCATTGAGACGGGCCCCCCACCGTGCCTGATTCTGCTTGTAAAGCCCCAGCGTATACTGAGGGCTTGGCAGAGGCGGGAGAGGGTTTCTGTTCCTAGGGAACTGGCTGATTTCTGCAGCCTTTTTCCTCTCCCTCTGTCACGGGGCAGAAATGAGGAACCTTTTGCCCGCTTGTCCACGAAAAGACTGCGCCTGGTAATACGGCGTCTTCTCATGTTGAGAGGCGACCTGGGGTACAAACGTGGATTTCCCAGCTGTTGCCGTGGCCACCAGGTCTGAAAGACCGACCCCAAATAACTCCTCCCCTTAATAAGGCAATACTTCCAAATGCCGATTGGAATACGCATCACCTGACCACTGACGTGTCCATAACCCTCTACTGGTAGAAATGGACAACGCACTTAGACTTGATGCCAGTCGGCAAATATTCCGCTGTGCATCACGCATATATAGAAATGCATCTTTTAAATGCTCTATAGGCAAAAATATACTGTCCCTATCTAGGGTATCAATATTTTCAGTCAGGGAATCCGACCACGCCAACCTAGCACTGCACATCCAGGCTGAGGCGATTGCTGGTCGCAGTATAACACCAGTATGTGTGTAAATACATTTTAGGATACCCTCCTGCTTTCTATCAGCAGGATCCTTAAGGGCGGCCATCTCAGGAGAGGGTAGAGCCCTTACAAGCGTGTGAGCGCTTTATCCACCCTAGGGGGTGTTTCCCAACGCACCCTAACCTCTGGCGGGAAAGGATATAATGCCAATAACATTTTAGAAATTATCAGTTGTTATCGGGGGAAACCCACGCATCATCACACACCTCATTTAATTTCTCAGATTCAGGAAAACTACAGGTAGTTTTTCCTCACCGAACATAATACCCCTTTTTGGTGGTACTCGTATTATCAGAAATGTGTAAAACATTTTTCATTGCCTCAATCATGTAACGTGTGGCCCTACTGGAAGTCACATTTGTCTCTTCACCGTCGACACTGGAGTCAGTATCCGTGTCGGCGTCTATATCTGCCATCTGAGGTAACGGGCGCTTTAGAGCCCCTGACGGCCTATGAGACGTCTGGACAGGCACAAGCTGAGTAGCCGGCTGTCTCATGTCAACCACTGTCTTTTATACAGAGCTGACACTGTCACGTAATTCCTTCCAACAGTTCATCCACTCGGGTGTCGACCCCCTAGGGGGTGACATCACTATTACAGGCAATCTACTCCGTCTCCACATCATTTTTCTCCTCATACATGTCGACACAAAAGTACCGACATACAGCACACACACAGGGAATGCTCTGATAGAGGACAGGACCCCACTAGCCCTTTGGGGAGACAGAGGGAGAGTTTGCCAGCACACACCAGAGCGCTATATATATATATATATATATATATATATATATATATATACAGGGATAACCTTATATAAGTGTTTTTCCCCTTATAGCTGCTGTATAGTTAATACTGCGCCTAATTAGTGCCCCCCTCTCTTTTTTAACCCTTTCTGTAGTGTAGTGACTGCAGGGGAGAGCCAGGGAGCTTCCCTCCAACGGAGCTGTGAGGGAAAATGGCGCCAGTGTGCTGAGGAGATAGGCTCCGCCCCCTTATCGGCGGCCTTATCTCCCGTTTTTCTATGTATTCTGGCAGGGGTTAAATGCATCCATATAGCCCAGGAGCTATATGCGATGCATTTTTTTGCCATCCAAGGTGTTTTTATTGCGCCTCAGGGCGCCCCCCCCCCCAGCGCCCTGCACCCTCAGTGACCGGAGTGTGAAGTGTGCTGAGAGCAATGGCGCACAGCTGCAGTGCTGTGCGCTACCTTGTTGAAGACAGGACGTCTTCTGCCGCCGATTTTCCGGACCTCTTCTGCCTTCTGGCTCTGTAAGGGGGCCGGCAGCGCGGCTCTGGGACCCATCCAAGCTGGGCCTGTGATCGTCCCTCTGGAGCTAATGTCCAGTAGCCTAAGAAGCCCAATCCACTCTGCACGCAGGTGAGTTCGCTTCTTCTCCCCTTAGTCCCTCGATGCAGTGAGCCTGTTGCCAGCAGGTCTCACTGAAAATAAAAAACCTAAACTAAAACTTTCACTAAGAAGCTCAGGAGAGCCCCTAGTGTGCACCCTTCTCGTTCGGGCACAGAGATCTAACTGAGGCTTGGAGGAGGGTCATAGGGGGAGGAGCCAGTGCACACCAGATAGTCCTAAAGCTTTCTTTAGATGTGCCCAGTCTCCTGCGGAGCCGCTATTCCCCATGGTCCTTACGGAGTCCCCAGCATCCACTTAGGACGTTAGAGAAACAATGTAACGTGACGGCAGATAAGAAACACTTGGCCCATCTAGTCTGCCCCTTTTTTATCCTTTAGGTAACTTACAACCTATTTGCTACTTAGATGATGATCTTAGGCTATTCATATGCCTATCTGGGTTAGATATGTGTGACTGTATCCATGCCTAGGTTTGAGATGTCCAGCGTGGGGGGGGAGACAAGCGCAGTGAAGCCCCTTTCTGCGAGCACGCCACAGGTTCTATTCCCACTGGGAAGAGTCCCTGACAGGGGGCGGGATCCCGGCATCAGTATTGTGACCGGCGGTCTCCTGACCGCCATTCATACAACTACATCCCACCTATCCCAAGCATGCTTAAATTGCTTTACTGTATTAGCCCCCCAACATCCACTAGTGCGATATGGCCACTTTTCATCGATTCCGAGCTTTCCATGAATATCGGAGGAAAAGGTGCACATCGGAGTGCATTTGTACACAATCGGATGCGATTATCGGATGTAAAAAAAACCACTCAAGTAGGAAATCGTAATGGCAGTACTCCCGGGAAGCTGCCGGGCAGATCGAGGGAAAATCAGATCCAACTTTTAGTTCAGTCTCACTAGTGGATGGGGGCCTTTACCCTCAACTACCTCTGACAGGAGGCTATTCCACTTATCCACTACCCTAATATGAAGTCATTTTTCATTACCCCTAAATCTACCTACCATCAAGTCTGCCCTTAGATAGACAGATAGAAAATACATAGACACATATCAGATAGACAGACAGACAGACAGACAGACAGACAGACAGACAGACAGACAGACAGACAGATATTATATAGATATGAGCTAGATCAGGGGTGGGCAATTATTTCAGCTGGGGGGCCGCTTAATACTTCCAGCGAATATTCGAGTGCCACACACAAAATACACAAAAAAAAATCCGATTTTACTCACCGGTAAATCTATTTTTCGTAGTCCGTAGTGGATGCTGGGGACTCCGTAAGGACCATGGGGAATAGACGGGCTCCGCAGGAGACTGGGCACTCTAAGAAAGATTTAGTACTACTGGTGTGCACTGGCTCCTCCCTCTATGCCCCTCCTCCAGACCTCAGTTAAGGAAACTGTGCCCGGAAGAGCTGACATTATAAGGAAAGGATTTTGGAATCCAGGGTAAGACTCATACCAGCCACACCAATCACACCGTATAACTTGTGATAAACTTACCCAGTCAACAGTATGAACAACAACAGGGCATCAAACAATGGATGCCAACATAACATAACCCTTTATTAAGCAATAACTATATACACGTATTGCAGAAAGTCCGCACTTGGGACGGGCGCCTAGCATCCACTACGGACTACGAGAAATAGATTTACCGGTGAGTAAAATCTTATTTTCTCTAACGTCCTAGTGGATGCTGGGGACTCCGTAAGGACCATGGGGATTATACCAAACCTCCCAAACGGGCAGGAGAGTGCGGATGACTCTGCAGCACCGAATGGGCAAACACAAGGTCCTCCTCAGCCAGGGTATCAAACTTGTAGAACCTAGCAAAGGTGTTTGAACCCGACCAAGTAGCTGCTCGGCAAAGCTGTAATGCCGAGACCACTTGGGCAGCTGCACAAGAAGAGCCCACTTTCCTTGTGGAATGGGCTATCACTGATTTTGGATGCGGTAATCCAGCCGCAGAATGAGCCTGCTGAATCGTGTTACAGATCCAGCGAGCAATAGTTTGCTTTGAAGCAGGAGCACCCAGCTTGTTGGATGCATACAGGATAAACAGCGAGTCAGTTTTCCTGACTCCAGTCGTCCTGGCTACATAGATCTTCAAAGCCCATACTACATCAAGCAACTTGGAATCCTCCAAGTCACGAGTAGCCGCAGGCACCACAATAGGTTGGTTCAAATGAAAAGACGACACCACCTTCGGCAGAAATTGCGGACGAGTCCGTAATTCTGCCCTGTCCATATGGAAAACCAGAGAGGGGCTTTTACATGACAACGCCGCCAATTCTGACACACGCCTAGCCGAAGCTAAGGCCAATAGCATGACCACTTTCTACGTGAGATATTTTAACTCCACGGTCTTAAGTGGCTCAAACCAGTGAGATTTTAGGAAACTCAACACCACGTTAAGATCCCAAGGTGCCACTGGTGGCACAAAAGGGGGCTGAATATGCAGCACTCCCTTAACAAACGTCTGAACCTCAGGAAGTGAAGCCAGTTCCTTTTGAAAGAAAATGGAGCGGGCCGAAATCTGGACCTTTATGGACCCCAATTTTAAGCCCATAGTCACTCCCGACTGTAGGAAGTGAAGGAAACGGCCCAGCTGGAATTCCTCTGTAGGGGCCTTCCTGGCCTCACACCAAGCAACATATTTTCGCCATATACGGTGATAATGTTTTGCTGTCACATCCTTCCTAGCCTTTATTAGCGTAGGAATAACTTCATCCGGAATGCCTTTTTCCGCTAGGATCCGGCGTTCAACCGCCATGCCGTCAAACGCAGCCGCGGTAAGTCTTGGAACAGACAGGGCCCCTGTTGCAACAGGTCCTGTCTGAGAGGCAGGGGCCATGGGTCCTCTGTGAGCATTTCTTGCAGTTCCGGGTACCAAGTCCTTCTTGGCCAATCCGGGACAATGAGTATTGTTCTCACTCCTCTTTTTCTTATGCCTGCTGAGGAAGTCTGCTTCCCAGTTGTCCACTCCCGGAATGAACACTGCTGACAGTGCTTGCACGTGATTCTCCGCCCAACGAAGAATCCTGGTGGCTTCCGCCATCGCCACCCTGCTCCTTGTGCCGCCTTGGCGACTTACATGAGCCACTGCGGTGATGTTGTCTGACTGAATCAGCACCGGTTGGTTGCGAAGCAGAGGCTCCGCTTGACTCAGGGCGTTGTATATAGCCCTTAATTCCAGGACATTGATGTGCAGACAAGCCTCCTGACTTGACCACAGCCCCTGGAAGTTTCTTCCCTGAGTGACTGCCCCCCACCCTCGGAGGCTTGCATCCGTGGTCACCGGGACCCAGTCCTGAATGCCGAATCTGCGGCCCTCGAGAAGGTGAGCAATCTGCAGCCACCACAGAAGAGACACCTTGGCCCTGGGGGATAGGGTGATCAGCCGATGCATCTGAAGATGCAATCAGGACCACTTGTCCAACAGATCCCACTGAAAGGTCCTCGCATGGAGCCTGCCGAAGAGAATAGCTTCGTATGACGCCACCATCTTTCCCAGGACTCGCGTGCAGTGATGCACCGACACCTGTTTTGGTTTTAAGAGGTCTCTGACCAGAGTCACGAGCTCCTGAGCCTTCTCCGCTGGGAGAAACACCTTCTTCTGGTCCGTGTCCAGAATCATGCCCAGGAAGGGCAGACGAGTCGTAGGGATCAGCTGAGACTTTGGAATATTCAAAATCCAGCCGTGCTGTTGCAACACTTCCTGAGAGTGTGCTACGCTGATCAGCAACTGCTCTCTGGACCTCGCCTTTATGAGGAGATCGTCCAAGTATGGGATAACTGTGACCCCTTGCTTTCGAAGGAGCACCATTATTTCCGCCATTACCTTGGTAAATATTCTCGGTACCGTGGAGAGACCAAACGGCAACGTCTGGAATTGGTAATGACAGTCCTGTACCACAAATCTGAGGTACTCCTGATTAGGTGGATAAATGGGGACATGCAGGTAAGCATCCTTTATGTCCAGCGACACCATAAAATCCCCCTCTTCCAGGCTTGCAATGACCGCTCTGAGCGATTCCATCTTGAACTTGAACCTTTTAAGGTACATGTTCAGGGATTTTAAATTCAATATTGGTCTGACCGAACCGTCCGGTTTCGGAACCACAAACATTGTGGAATAGTAACCCATTCCCTGTTGAGGGAGGGGAACCTGTACCACCACCTGCTGGAGATATAACTTGTGAATTGCCGCTAACACTACTTCCCTTTCTATGGGAGAAGCAGGCAGGGCTGATTTTAGGTAACGGTGAGGGGGCATCACTTCGAATTCCAGCTTGTATCCCTGAGACACAATCTGTATAGCCCAGGGATCCACCTGTGAACGAACCCACTAGTAGCTGAATTTTCGGAGACGCGCCCCCACCGCTCTCGGCTCCACCTGTGGAGCCCCAGCGTCATGCGGTGGATTTAGTGGAAGCTGGGGAGGACTTCTGTTCCTGGGAACTAGCTGTATTGTGTAGCTTCTTTCCTCTACCCCTGCCTCTGGCAAGAAAAGATGCACCTCTGACATTCTTGCCTTTTTGTGATCGAAAGGACTGCATTTGGTAATACGGTGCTTTCTTAGGCTGTGAGGGAATATATGGCAAAAAATTTGACTTCCCAGCTGTAGCTGTGGAAACTAGGTCCGAGAGACGGTCCCCAAACAATTCCTCACCCTTATAGGGTAAAACCTCCATGTGCTTTTTAGAGTCGGCATCACCCGTCCATTGCCGAGTCCACAGGACCCTTCTGGCCGAAATAGACATAGCATTTATTCTAGAGCCCAGTAGGCAAATGTCCCTCTGGGCATCCCTCATATATAGGACAGCGTCTTTTATATGCCCCAGGGTCAGTAAAATAATATCCTTGTCCAAGGTATCCAGTTCCTCAGACAGAGTATCTGTCCATGCTGCTACAGCACTACACATCCAGGCCGACGCAATTGCCGGCCGCAGTATGGTACCTGAATGTGTATAAACAGACTTCAGGATACCTTCCTGCTACCTATCCGCAGGATCCTTTAGGGAGGCCGTATCCTGTGACGGCAGGGCCACCTTCTTAGATAAGCGTGTCAGAGCTTTGTCTACCCTAGGGGAGGATTCCCAGCGCATCCTGTCCATTGGCGGGAAGGGGTACGCCATAAGTAACCTTTTGGAAATCAGCATTTTCCTATCAGGAGAATCCCAAGCTTTTTCACATAACTCATTTAACTCATGTGAAGGGGGAAAGGTCACCTCTTGCTTTTTCTCCCCAAACATATAAACCCTCTTGTCAGGGACAGGGTTTACCTCTGATATGTGCAATACATCCTTCATTGCTATAATCATGTAGCGGATGGCTTTAGCCATTTTAGGCTGCAATTTTGCATCATCGCCATCGACACTGGAGTCAAAATCCGTGTCGATATCTGTGTCAACAATATGGGATAGTGGGCGCTTCTGAGACCCTGACGGCCTCTGCGCTGTAGGATCAGGCATGGGTTGGGACCCTGACTATCCCAAGGCTTCAGCTTTATCCAACCTTTTATGCAAGGAGTTTACATTATCATTTAACACCTTCCACCTATCGATCCAATCAGGTGTCGGCGCCGTCGGCGGGGACACCTCATTCATCTGCACCTGCTCTGCCTCCACATAGCCCTCCTCCTCAAACATGTCGACGCAAGCGTACCGACACCACACACACAGGGGATGCTCTATATGAGGACAGGACCCCCACAAGGCCTTTTGGAGAGACAGAGAGAGAGTATGCCAGCACACACCCCAGCGCTATATGACCCAGGAACCACACAGTAACTTAGTGTTTACCCAGTAGCTGCTGTATATATGATTATTGCGCTAAATTTATGTGCCCCCCCCCCTCTCTTTTTACCCTCTTTCTACCGTGGTCTGCAGGGGAGAGCCTGGGGAGCTTCCTCTCAGCGGAGCTGTGGAGAGAAAATGGCGCTGGTGAATGCTGAGGAAGAAGCCCCGCCCCCTCAGCGGCGGGCTTCTGTCCCGCGATTTGGTGTAAAAAATGTCGGGGGCTCATGCATATACACAGTGCCCAGCTGTATATATGCTGCTTTTGCCAGGAGGTACTCAATTGCTACCCTGGACGCCCCCCCCCTGCGCCCTGCACCCTACAGTGACCGGAGTGTGTGGGTTAGTGTGGGCGCAATGGCGCACAGCTGCAGTGCTGTACGCTACCTCATGTGAAGACAGGAGTCTTCTGCCGCCGATTTTGACGCCTTCTTGCTTCATCCGCCGGCTTCTGTCTTCTGGCTCTGCGAGGGGGACGGCGGCGCGGCTCCGGACGACCACGGTTAAGTTCCTGTGTTCGAACCCTATGGAGCTAATGGTGTCCAGTAGCCTAATACCCCTTTTCCACTAGCTCAAAAAACACGGGTAAATGCACGGGGGCGCGCATTTACCCGTGTTTTTGGCAAGTGGAAAAGGGTAAACCCGGATCAAGTGACCCGTGAATCCTACCCGGCTATTTACCTGGGTAGGACACGGGAATGATCCGGGTAGGGTGTAGTGTAAACGGGAGCCGTGTCGATGCGACACGGCTCCCGTTTACACTGTATGGATGGGCGGCGCTGGGAGATCATGTGATCTCCCTGCGCCGCCCCTGCCGTGTAGCTAGAAGCGTCACCAACCCGGCATATGCCGGGTTGTGACTGCTAATGGGAAAGGGACCGAGCACGGGTCGCAGCAGGGGGCAGCTCCCGTGTCAGGCTCCCGGCTGCGACCCGTGCTCGTAGGTGTAAAAGGGGTATAAGAAGCACAACCTAGCCGCAGTTAGTAGGTTTGCTTCTCTCCCCTCAGTCCCACGTAGCAGAGAGTCTGTT